>NW_028170925.1:83758-100628 GCF_963971535.1 Notolepis coatsorum | reverse complement strand
CTCTCTCTCCTCTCTCTCTCTCTCTCTCTCCTCTCTCTCTCTCTCTCTCTCTCCCCTCTCTCCCCTCTCTCCTCCTCCCTCTCCTCTCTCTCTCTCTCTTCCTGGCCCAGCACGGTTATGAAGGAGATGCAGAGTGTTCCCTTTAAGATGTGTCTCCCACCAAGTTCACCACACAGTGTCAGATGACCTCAGGCCAGAACACACACTGTGGTGGAGAGACTGTGTTCTCTGTTCTGCTGGAGAGAGTTGTGTGTGTGTGTGTGTGTGTGTGTGTGTGTGTGTGTGTGTGTGTGTGTGTGTGTGTGTGTGTGTGTGTGTGTGTGTGTGTGTGTGTGTGTGTGTGTGTGTGTGTGTGTGTGTGTGTGTGTGTGTGTGTGTGTGTGTGTGTGTGTGTGTGTGTGTGTGTGTGTTAGAGCTGCCGCGATACCGCATTACCGCGGTATCGCTGTTACATCACGGCCACCGCAGAGTAGGCTGAATACCGCATCACCGCTGTTTTTATAATAATAATAATAAGGTACCCTCCTCTCGTTGGGCTTGCGGCTCTGCAGATATACCCTACTCCTCTATCGAGGTTCCAAGCGACCCTATTGGGTACCAGAAAAGTCACGTGAAACATTGCAGACCACTGATTGGTCAGAAGAGAGACGCGTCACACGTTGGAGCGTCCTGCAGTTTTTTACGTCCTGAATGTCAGCCATTGATCAGAGCTCATCACAATACGGCTAATAACGTTAGCTTTAGCTCCCCGCCGGAGTGGACTACCATCGCTCCTCGGGAGTACTAAACGAGACATAATGATTTTACTGTCTGCAACGAATGTTATAATAAAAGCCCTTCGTTCTATACACTTGTCTGATTGAAAACTTTATTAACAGACCGCAGAATGGGACAACTCAGCACGCTCTGAGCAAAGAAAGGAACTGAGATGGTCCGGTAAATACGCTGATGTTATTGAACGTATAACTATATAACGTTAATGCCACAAAACGAATGCCTTTATTATAAAGTAGTAACTTTATAGTAATAATAATAAGAAAGGGTCGGGGGGGTAACCACCCCTGCCCGCGACACCGAGTGAACAGCGCACGACCAGAGGGGAAACTTCGAATCCGTGTTTCGCTTTCAATAACTAATGCGTGCTTGCCGAATCCCAAACAATATTCATGCTGCAAAGTCATCCTCTAAAGATAGACATTTAGACTAGAGGCAGGCTATATGCTATAAAGAGTAGACTACTACTAAAAAAAAAAAATGCATTCAAACGGCGGTAGGAAATATTTTGCAAATTTGTGCGGTAAGGAAAACATCAATACCGCGGCAGCTCTAGTGTGTGTGTGTGTGTGTGTGTGTGTGTGTGTGTGTGTGTGTACAGTAGTGTTAGAGCAGACCTGGGCATTGTACGATGATTCTGACCGGCCCGCGAAAGATTACATGATCATAAAAAAAAAAAAAAAAAAAAAAATCTTTTTTTATATTTTTTATTTTTTTACTTTTTTCTTTTCATGTCAATGTTCACACGCACAATATACACTTAGGAGACATGCTCAGAAGATGTTGGTTCTCTTTGGATCCACCTACATATGTGAACAGACATTCTCAGTCATGACGTTTACCAAGTCCAGGTACAGATCCTCTCTCACTGATGAACATCTGGCAGCTGTGCTTCGCATCTCCACCTCAGACATGCAACCTGACTTTGATGGACTTGTTAAAGCTCAACAGAGACTGGATTTCTCACACTGAATGAAAAAAAAAGAACTGAAGAACACTAAAATGTTGAAATATAACAAGTGAAATGGGACACTTGATATTTTTTTTCTTTTTTTTGCACAGTTCTGAAAACATTAAATGTTTAATAAAGGCATGTAAAGTAAAAAAGGCTACAAAACTGGGACACTTTTCTTTACACAGTTCAGTGACATGTCTTGTTTATTTTAGCTATAAGATGATGTGATGTCTTTAGAAAGCTAAGAAAATCATTGTTTCAATAGTATATGAAACTCAAAATGCCCTTTGTTATTAATGTTTCACATTTTGTTTATCATTTTGGAAATAAATTCTATTTGAATAAATGATATTTTTGAAAGCTAACCTCACCTTTTAATTGCCAAATAATAACATACACTCTTACCAGGGGTCAAAACAATGCCATTTACTGCTTTTTATATAGAAATAAAATTTATATTATGCATAATTGAGTTTGGAATTTTGGCCCGGCCCCCCAACATATTTTCAGTTGCTCATTCGGCCCCCTGGGAAAAATAATTGCCCACCCCTGTGTTAGAGGATGTACAGTAGTGTTAGAGGATGTACAGTAGTGTTAGTGGATGTACAGTAGTGTTAGAGGAGGATGTACAGTAGTGTTAGAGGATGATGTACAGTAGTGTTAGAGGAGGATGTACAGTAGTGTTAGTGGATGTACAGTAGTGTTAGAGGAGGATGTACAGTAGTGTTAGTGGAGGATGTACAGTAGTGTTAGTGGATGTACAGTATTGTTAGTGGATGTACAGTAGTGTTAGAGGAGGATGTACAGTAGTGTTAGTGGAGGATGTACAGTAGTGTTAGTGGATGTACAGTATTGTTAGTGGATGTACAGTAGTGTTAGAGGAGGATGTACAGTAGTGTTAGAGGAGGATGTACAGTAGTGTTAGAGGAGGATGTACAGTAGTGTTAGAGGAGGATGTACAGTCGTGTTAGAGGATGTACAGTAGTGTTAGAGGAGGATGTACAGTAGTGTTAGAGGAGGATGTACAGTAGTGTTAGAGGAGGATGTACAGTAGTGTTAGAGGAGGATGTACAGTCGTGTTAGAGGATGTACAGTAGTGTTAGAGGAGGATGTACAGTAGTGTTAGAGGAGGATGTACAGTAGTGTTAGAGGAGGATGTACAGTAGTGTTAGAGGAGGATGTACAGTAGTGTTAGAGGAGGATGTACAGTAGTGTTAGAGGATGTACAGTAGTGTTAGAGGAGGATGTACAGTAGTGTTAGTGGAGGATGTACAGTAGTGTTAGAGGAGGATGTACAGTAGTGTTAGAGGAGGATGTACAGTAGTGTTAGAGGATGTACAGTAGTGTTAGAGGAGGATGTACAGTAGTGTTAGTGGAGGATGTACAGTAGTGTTAGTGGAGGATGTACAGTAGTGTTAGAGGAGGATGTACAGTAGTGTTAGTGGAGGATGTACAGTAGTGTTAGAGGAGGATGTACAGTAGTGTTAGAGGAGGATGTACAGTAGTGTTAGAGGATGTACAGTAGTGTTAGAGGAGGATGTACAGTAGTGTTAGTGGAGGATGTACAGTAGTGTTAGTGGAGGATGTACAGTAGTGTTAGAGGAGGATGTACAGTAGTGTTAGTGGAGGATGTACAGTAGTGTTAGAGGAGGATGTACAGTAGTGTTAGAGGAGGATGTACAGTAGTGTTAGTGGAGGATGTACAGTAGTGTTAGAGGATGTACAGTAGTGTTAGAGGAGGATGTACAGTAGTGTTAGAGGAGGATGTACAGTAGTGTTAGTGGAGGATGTACAGTAGTGTTAGAGGAGGATGTACAGTAGTGTTAGAGGAGGATGTACAGTAGTGTTAGAGGAGGATGTACAGTAGTGTTAGAGGAGGATGTACAGTAGTGTTAGAGGATGTACAGTAGTGTTAGAGGAGGATGTACAGTAGTGTTAGTGGAGGATGTACAGTAGTGTTAGAGGAGGATGTACAGTAGTGTTAGAGGAGGATGTACAGTAGTGTTAGAGGAGGATGTACAGTAGTGTTAGAGGATGTACAGTAGTGTTAGAGGAGGATGTACAGTAGTGTTAGTGGAGGATGTACAGTAGTGTTAGTGGAGGATGTACAGTAGTGTTAGAGGAGGATGTACAGTAGTGTTAGTGGAGGATGTACAGTAGTGTTAGAGGAGGATGTACAGTAGTGTTAGAGGAGGATGTACAGTAGTGTTAGAGGATGTACAGTAGTGTTAGAGGAGGATGTACAGTAGTGTTAGTGGAGGATGTACAGTAGTGTTAGTGGAGGATGTACAGTAGTGTTAGAGGAGGATGTACAGTAGTGTTAGTGGAGGATGTACAGTAGTGTTAGAGGAGGATGTACAGTAGTGTTAGAGGAGGATGTACAGTAGTGTTAGTGGAGGATGTACAGTAGTGTTAGAGGAGGATGTACAGTAGTGTTAGATGAGGATGTACAGTAGTGTTAGAGGAGGATGTACAGTAGTGTTAGAGGAGGATGTACAGTAGTGTTAGAGGAGGATGTACAGTAGTGTTAGAGGATGTACAGTAGTGTTAGTGGAGGATGTACAGTAGTGTTAGAGGAGGATGTACAGTAGTGTTAGTTGATGTACAGTAGTGTTAGAGGATGTACAGTAGTGTTAGAGGAGGATGTACAGTAGTGTTAGAGGATGTACAGTAGTGTTAGAGGAGGATGTACAGTAGTGTTAGAGGAGGATGTACAGTAGTGTTAGAGGAGGATGTACAGTAGTGTTAGAGGATGTACAGTAATGTTAGTTGATGTACAGTAGTGTTAGAGGATGTACAGTAGTGTTAGAGGAGGATGTACAGTAGTGTTAGAGGATGTACAGTAGTGTTAGAGGAGGATGTACAGTAGTGTTAGAGGAGGATGTACAGTAGTGTTAGAGGAGGATGTACAGTAGTGTTAGTGGAGGATGTACAGTAGTGTTAGTGGAGGATGTACAGTAGTGTTAGTTGATGTACAGTAGTGTTAGAGGATGTACAGTAGTGTTCGAGGAGGATGTACAGTAGTGTTCGAGGAGGATGTACAGTAGTGTTAGAGGAGGATGTACAGTAGTGTTAGAGGAGGATGTACAGTAGTGTTAGAGGAGGATGTACAGTAGTGTTAGAGGAGGATGTACAGTAGTGTTAGAGGAGGATGTACAGTAGTGTTAGAGGAGGATGTACAGTAGTGTTAGAGGAGGATGTACAGTAGTGTTAGAGGAGGATGTACAGTAGTGTTAGAGGAGGATGTACAGTAGTGTTAGAGGAGGATGTACAGTAGTGTTAGAGGAGGATGTACAGTAGTGTTAGTGGAGGATGTACAGTAGTGTTAGTGGAGGATGTACAGTAGTGTTAGTGGAGGATGTACAGTAGTGTTCGAGGAGGATGTACAGTAGTGTTAGAGGAGGATGTACAGTAGTGTTAGTGGAGGATGTACAGTAGTGTTAGTGGAGGATGTACAGTAGTGTTAGAGGAGGATGTACAGTAGTGTTAGAGGAGGATGTACAGTAGTGTTAGAGGAGGATGTACAGTAGTGTTAGTGGAGGATGTACAGTAGTGTTAGAGGAGGATGTACAGTAGTGTTAGAGGAGGATGTACAGTAGTGTTAGTGGAGGATGTACAGTAGTGTTAGAGGAGGATGTACAGTAGTGTTAGAGGAGGATGTACAGTAGTGTTAGAGGAGGATGTACAGTAGTGTTAGTGGAGGATGTACAGTAGTGTTAGAGGAGGATGTACAGTAGTGTTAGAGGAGGATGTACAGTAGTGTTAGTGGAGGATGTACAGTAGTGTTAGTGGAGGATGTACAGTAGTGTTAGTGGAGGATGTACAGTAGTGTTCGAGGAGGATGTACAGTAGTGTTCGAGGAGGATGTACAGTAGTGTTAGTGGAGGATGTACAGTAGTGTTAGAGGAGGATGTACAGTAGTGTTAGAGGAGGATGTACAGTAGTGTTAGTGGAGGATGTACAGTAGTGTTAGAGGAGGATGTACAGTAGTGTTAGAGGAGGATGTACAGTAGTGTTAGTGGAGGATGTACAGTAGTGTTAGAGGAGGATGTACAGTAGTGTTAGAGGAGGATGTACAGTAGTGTTAGATGATGTACAGTCGTGTTAGAGGAGGATGTACAGTAGTGTTAGAGGAGGATGTACAGTAGTGTTAGAGGAGGATGTACAGTAGTGTTAGAGGAGGATGTACAGTAGTGTTAGAGGAGGATGTACAGTAGTGTTAGAGGAGGATGTACAGTAGTGTTAGAGGAGGATGTACAGTTGTGTTAGAGGAGGATGTACAGTAATGTCAGTGGATGTACAGTAGTGTTAGAGGAGGATGTACAGTAGTGTTAGTGGAGGATGTACAGTAGTGTTAGTGGAGGATGTACAGTAGTGTTAGAGGAGGATGTACAGTAGTGTTAGTGGAAGATGTACAGTAGTGTTAGAGGAGGATGTACAGTAGTGTTAGTGGAGGATGTACAGTAGTGTTAGAGGAGGATGTACAGTAGTGTTAGAGGAGGATGTACAGTAGTGTTAGTGGAGGATGTACAGTAGTGTTAGAGGAGGATGTACAGTAGTGTTAGAGGAGGATGTACAGTAGTGTTAGAGGAGGATGTACAGTAGTGTTAGAGGATGTACAGTAGTGTTAGAGGAGGATGTACAGTAGTGTTAGTTGATGTACAGTAGTGTTAGAGGAGGATGTACAGTAGTGTTAGTGGAGGATGTACAGTAGTGTTAGAGGAGGATGTACAGTAGTGTTAGAGGAGGATGTACAGTAGTGTTAGAGGAGGATGTACAGTAGTGTTAGAGGATGTACAGTAGTGTTAGAGGAGGATGTACAGTAGTGTTAGTGGAGGATGTACAGTAGTGTTAGTGGAGGATGTACAGTAGTGTTAGAGGAGGATGTACAGTAGTGTTAGTGGAGGATGTACAGTAGTGTTAGAGGAGGATGTACAGTAGTGTTAGTGGAGGATGTACAGTAGTGTTAGAGGAGGATGTACAGTAGTGTTAGAGGATGTACAGTAGTGTTAGAGGAGGATGTACAGTAGTGTTAGTGGAGGATGTACAGTAGTGTTAGAGGAGGATGTACAGTAGTGTTAGAGGAGGATGTACAGTAGTGTTAGAGGAGGATGTACAGTAGTGTTAGTGGAGGATGTGCAGTAGTGTTAGTTGATGTACAGTAGTGTTAGAGGATGTACAGTAGTGTTAGAGGAGGATGTACAGTAGTGTTAGAGGAGGATGTACAGTAGTGTTAGATGATGTACAGTAGTGTTAGTGGAGGATGTACAGTAGTGTTAGAGGAGGATGTACAGTAGTGTTAGAGGAGGATGTACAGTAGTGTTAGAGGAGGATGTACAGTAGTGTTAGAGGAGGATGTACAGTAGTGTTAGAGGAGGATGTACAGTAGTGTTAGAGGAGGATGTACAGTAGTGTTAGTGGAGGATGTACAGTAGTGTTAGTGGAGGATGTACAGTAGTGTTAGTTGATGTACAGTAGTGTTAGAGGAGGATGTACAGTAGTGTTAGAGGAGGATGTACAGTAGTGTTAGAGGATGTACAGTAGTGTTAGAGGAGGATGTACAGTAGTGTTCGAGGAGGATGTACAGTAGTGTTCGAGGATGTACAGTAGTGTTAGTGGAGGATGTACAGTAGTGTTCGAGGAGGATGTACAGTAGTGTTAGAGGAGGATGTACAGTAGTGTTCGAGGAGGATGTACAGTAGTGTTAGAGGAGGATGTACAGTAGTGTTAGAGGATGTACAGTAGTGTTAGTGGAGGATGTACAGTAGTGTTCGAGGAGGATGTACAGTAGTGTTCGAGGAGGATGTACAGTAGTGTTAGAGGAGGATGTACAGTAGTGTTAGAGGATGTACAGTAGTGTTAGAGGAGGATGTACAGTAGTGTTAGTGGAGGATGTACAGTAGTGTTAGTGGAGGATGTACAGTAGTGTTAGAGGAGGATGTACAGTAGTGTTAGAGGAGGATGTACAGTAGTGTTAGTGGAGGATGTACAGTAGTGTTAGAGGAGGATGTACAGTAGTGTTAGAGGAGGATGTACAGTAGTGTTAGTGGAGGATGTACAGTAGTGTTAGTGGAGGATGTACAGTAGTGTTAGAGGAGGATGTACAGTAGTGTTAGAGGAGGATGTACAGTAGTGTTAGAGGAGGATGTACAGTAGTGTTAGAGGAGGATGCACAGTAGTGTTAGAGGAGGATGTACAGTAGTGTTAGATGATGTACAGTCGTGTTAGAGGAGGATGTACAGTAGTGTTAGAGGAGGATGTACAGTAGTGTTAGAGGAGGATGTACAGTAGTGTTAGAGGAGGATGTACAGTTGTGTTAGAGGAGGATGTACAGTAATGTCAGTGGATGTACAGTAGTACTGGGCCCTGGTGATTATTTCGAGAGAGAGAGAGAGATTTTTTTTTTTTTTTTTTTTTTAACACTTTATTTATAAATCATTCCAGCATTACAACAAAAAGTATTACACAGTCAACTGTATAACACTCGTCTTTCTTTCAATAACACCTACAAACAATTTGACAATACATTTTTAAAAGCACAACAACAACAAAACAACAAAAGCAAACACCACCAACAACAACAAAAAAAAAACCACAACAAAGAAAAATCTCAAATCAGCTCAATTGCCAACACCAACTCATCTTCCATTACAGAGCACAACACTCCTTTATGTGCCCATATATCAGTGAACTAATCTAGGTTGTTCAATGCTCTATAATAATTAAAATCTATGCTCAGTCTGGCTTTGATCATTTTTCTGAACAGACATACAGCATCATGATCCAAGATCTGTCCTATCGTATTCCTCCTACTGATATACACAGCCATCTTTGCTCTCCCTAAAATGAAATTAAAAAGATGACACTTGCTTCTTTCCCTTCTACAGTATTTAAAACCTAAAATGTACCTCTCTTTCGAGAACACCTCTTCACCGGACTGGAAAAGTCTCTCTATTAACCCTAGCAGAGGCAGCAGCCTGGAACAGTCCAGAAAACAGTGGAAAACTGTTTCCCTTTGCGCACAAAAAGGACAGTCATGTGAGATGTTAGGGTTCAATATGGAAATAAAAGAATTGACAGCCACTATACCATGCAAAACCCTCCACTGCAGATCGCCAATTCTTTTGAATAACGGTGGTTTGTACAGTGCTCGCCACTCTGGTTTCACCTCATCACTGAGACCAAGGTGCGCTCTCCAGGGAGTGTCACCTCTCCCGTTGAGCTTCTCCTTGTTGAGAACCTTGACTAACAGTCTGTACAAACATTTTCCATCACCCTCATCAAAAAACACACCAGAAACATCTCCCATTGCTAAAAGAGGCCCTGTGCAATTTTTTTAATCAGGCTGCAGCTTAAAACTAGGAAACACATCCTCATCACTAGGACGAAGAACCCTGTTTCACTAGGACGAAGAACCCTGTTTTTAAACTCTGTCAACATGCAACGTTCTATCTCACTGAGCCCCTGCTTCCATTTTCCCAGCATCATGCTGACCGTCCTGATGGATTTCACTCCCAGGCGTGAAGCAAGAGCAGCCGCATTGTCCATGTTCGCTCCTGTCAATTCCACAACATGGCCCAGTGTGGTGATCTTTGACCTGCAGAGCTGCCCGGAAAATGTCAGACCTGGCCCACCAGCTACGTCCAAACGTGCTCCCAGCACAACTGGTTCCTTCAAAAGCCATAACAGTGATTTTGAGTAATCCAGCGGTCCTTTATCGAACAAACTCCATGTTTTAAAAAGTACACGGTAAAAAACAGGCAGAACATTTAACCGAGCACCGCTAAAATCCATCAAAAACAGAGAATTCGACAGTCCCAGCCCTCCAAGCTGTTGCAGTATGGCACAAGCCACCGGCCTCCACACCAAGTCTTTTGGTCCATAAAAAAGTCTCTGAATGAACTGGAGTCGAAAAGTTGCACCCCTACTGCACAGATGCACAAGACCCTGCCCACCCTCCTCCTTGGGCAGGTACAAAACACTCTGGGGCACCCAGTGCAGCTTGTCCCAGAAAAAATCTAAAAAACAAGCTTGAAGTTTAGGGAGAAGGTCTATTGGGGGATCAACACACATCAGACGATGCCACAATTTAGAAGACACTAGGTCACGGCCCCTATACGACATGTTTGGCACAATCCACTTCCATTTCTTTAAACGGCCTTGAGCTATTTCCAGTACGTTTTCCCAGTTTTTCCTTTTAAAAGTCTCATCCCCTAAAAACACTCCCAGATATTTGAAACCTCCCTTTTTCCAATGCAGGCCCCCTGGTAAAGTGAGTCTGCTGCACAACGTACCCACCATGAGTGCTTCGCTCTTCCCCCAATTGACCTTAGCCGAGGAAATCAAAGCAAAACGTCCCACATTTTCAACTAACACATTGATGTCCTCTTGTTTATTTATAAAAATAACCAAGTCATCTGCATATGCTGAAAGCTTAAAAGGTGCAATGCAACCAGTGACACTTACCCCTGAGATGCCTGCCTTGAGCCTGTGTAGCAGGGGTTCAAAAGCCAGGGAATACAGCATTCCCGACAAAGAACACCCCTGCCTAATACCCCTCTGGATTTTAAAAGGAGCACTCAAACCACCATTAATCTTAAGCACACTCTCAATGTTACTGTACAAGGCCTTGATCTTGGCTATGAGACCTGGGCTGAAACCAAAGGCCTCTAGAGTTTTCCACAAGTACTTGTGTTCAACCCTGTCAAAAGCCTTTTCCTGATTTATGGAAATAAGACCAGTTTCCAAACCCAATGCACTAGAGATGTCCAAAAAATCCCGAATCAGAAACACATTGTCACTGACCAACCTGTCAGGCACACAATAGGTCTGGTCACGATGGATCACCTGCCCCATTACCTATCTCAGCCTGGTAGCTAGCACCTTGGAGAGGAGCTTGTATTCTGTACACAAAAGTGAGACAGGTCTCCAGTTCCTAATCTCCATTAAGTCTCCCTTCTTTGGCAACAGTGTGAGTACTGCCCTCCTGCAGCTCAGCGGCAGCTGCCCTTCAATAAGACTGTCTCCGAGCACCATCAGGAGATCTTCTCCCAACACTGCCCACATGGTCTTATAAAACTCAACAGGTAATCCGTCTATACCCGGAGCTTTCCCATTTTCCATGCTCTGCAGGGCAGTATGGAGCTCATCAAGAGACACGTCCGCCTCCAACTCTGCACTGGACTCTTTCTCTACCTTTGGTAGGCCTTCATAGAAACCATGAGATTCCTCCTGCTCCTCTCCAAGTTCAGACTGGAAAAGGCTACTATAAAAACCCACAGCATGCCTCCTGATGTCAGTGGACTCAGACAGTATCTGACCTGTGTCTGAGCGCATGCTGTGGATGAGCCTCTTCTGCCCATTCTTGCGCTCCAGACCGAATAAAAAAACCGGGAAGATGCATCCATCGCTGAGATGTTTCTGAAACGTGACCTCACCAGAGCACCCTGTGCTGAAATACCTAACAGGTCAGCCAGAGCAGACTTTTTAACTTTGAGAGCTCCAAGATGGCCTCGATCTCCTGTGGATTCTGCTAGCTCTTGAAGCTCCTCCACATCAATCTCCAGAGCCTTCATAGACCTGGCGATATCCCTAGTAACATTTAGAGTGTACTGTTGGCAGAACTGCTTAATTTTGCACTTGCCCACATCCCACCACTGCTGTAGTGAGATAAAAATGGCCTTTGTCTGCTTATGTACCTTTCATGAGAAGGTAAAAGCGTCCACAAAATTTGTATCAGTTAAAAGAGACATATTAAAATGCCAGTAAGCACTTTGTGGCTTTACACACTTGATAAAAACAGAACAGTACACAAGAGAATGGTCAGTAAAACCAACAGGGGTTATATAACTATTATTAAAAACACTAAAATGGTGTTTAAAACAATAAAACCGATCAAGTCTGGCCAATGATAATAAATTATCTCTAGTGTGAACCCATGTGTATTGCCTCTGCTTTTTATGCATTCGTCTCCACACATCACTCAGCTCATACGTCTCAATCACCCTAGAGAGACGACTACGAGATGCAGAGTGAGGCGCTTGATGGTTCCTATCTAAAACGGGGTTAACAGTACAGTTAAAATCCCCTCCCAGAAATAAAAACTCTTCATTATCACAACCCTTAATAACATCAGCCAAAGAATCTAAAAAACACATTCTTTCCAAACCAATATTTGGGGCATAAACAACAATAAATACCATTTTCACCTTCTCATATAACACTCTTACTTTTAAAAGACGTCCCTTTACAACCTCCTCAATCTCACATGACTGCGGCAAAAGTTGTCTGGAAAATAAAATCCCCACTCCACCACTAGTACTGGTGTTATGGCTTAAAACTATTTCTCCATTCCATTCTCTTTTCCAAGCCACTGTATTATCCTCAGTACTGTGTGTCTCTTGGACAAGCATCACATCAATATTTTTTAAATCCATTAGTTGATAAAGAGATGCCCTCTTCGCATCATCTCTTGCACCATTTAAATTTAGGATACCTACTTTAAATTCTGCCATGAGAAAATATCCAAATTGCAGGACATAAAATAATAAAAGGAGACCAGATAACTTAACCATCATTGGAGATTTTTGATCTTGACTTTTGCACATGTTTCCTTAAACGATAAATCTCCTGATCAGAGAAACCTTCGTCACTCCTGTCACTGCGTTTCATTAGCCACAAAAAAAACTTTCCACCTTAACTGCCCTTGAGCCTTTAGTATCCTGTAGATTTTTTTTTATTCTAGTTAAAGAATACCCATCCCTCCTGTCAGCCTGAGACTGAGTGGGAGGCAGAGACTCCGCCTCATCACTGAAGTCAGAGTCTCCACTGTCACTGTCTACCTGCTCCTCAGGTTGACACTCTTTTTTTGCTTTAGAGTCAGATTGACTGACCTCAGTTTTCCTTTTTTGGGAAATGTTGGTAATATCAGCATCAAATTCCATTCCCTCCTCATTTATGCTACACTCTACTTCTCCAGCAGCTGATCCAGTGCATTTGCCCAATCTGATTCTTTCTTCACCTCCGACCCCTGTCTTCTGACCTCCCACTTCTTCACCCTCCTCGACCACAGTGATCTCCTCAACAGCCTTCGCTCTTCCCCTTTTCTCCACTTTTTTCCAATTAGAATTCACATTTAATCCTGCCTCCGCTACCAAACCTCTTTCTTCCTGCACCTGCTCACCCTGTTCTGCCCCCTCTACCAGGTCTACCCCCTCCTCCTTCTCACCCTGTTCTGCCCCCTCTACCAGGTCCACCCCCCCCTGCACCTTCTCACCTTGTCCTGTCTTCTCCACCAGGCCTCTCCTCTCCTCCTGCACCTGCTCACTCTGTCCTGTCTTCTCCACCAGGCCCCCTCTCTCCCCCTGCACCTTCTCACCTTGTCCTGTCTTCTCCACCAGGCCTCTCCTCTCCTCCTGCACCTGCTTACACTGTTCTACTCCCTCCACCAGGCCTCTCCCCCCCCCTGCACCTTCTCACCTTGTCCTGTCTTCTCCACCAGGCCTCTCCCCTCCTCCTGCACCTGCTTACCCTGTTCTACTCCCTCCACCAGGCCTCTCCCCCCCCCCCCTGCACCTTCTCACCTTGTCCTGTCTTCTCCACCAGACCTTCTCCTGTTCCTTTCCTCCCAGAGGTTCTCTCTCGACCCTTGTTGGTGCTCGAGCCACTTGGACCTGCCCTGGGTGATGGTGGTGTTTGATCAGACGACCCAGGCCTCCTAGTAGGACAGGACCTAATCATATGACCGTCCAGCCCACATCCAAAGCACTTCATCGTGTCTGAAGTTATATAAATAGTATAATCAAAGTCATCCACTCTAAAATTCATGGATAAATTCAGATCACTTTTTTCATTTTTCAAAATCATGAAAACCTGTCTTCTGAAAGATAACACATGCTTTAACAGAGGGGATCTACAACCCAGAGAAATCATCTTCACTGGGGAAACTATCTGTCCGTGTCTAGCCAGTTCCCTTTCCAGGACCTCATTTCTGATGAAAGGAGGAACATTGGAAATGATTATTCTTTGTGCAGGACTTACTAGTGGAAACACGGGGGTAAAAGTGTCTTGGATTACCACTCCCTGCTCCACCACCAAATTCACTTTATCTACACAATCCAAAAAAATTACAACTGCATTATTCATCCGCGATGCAGATTTCACGCTATCATGACCCACAATAGCCCCGACCGCAAGCCCGCATTCTTCTACGGAGCAATTCAGTCCCGGGGAGAGCTTTATAGCGTGTCTGCGCGTCAGACGCTCCAGACTCACAGCTGCGGGCGGCATACCGACCAGCAGAACTGGTGGCTGCTACTCGCTCCAAAACACACCAAACACTAAACGAACAACACTGACAAAAGACAAACAAAACGTACATATATAATAGACACACAG
The DNA here is from genome assembly GCF_963971535.1 of Notolepis coatsorum. Taxonomy (NCBI): domain Eukaryota; kingdom Metazoa; phylum Chordata; class Actinopteri; order Aulopiformes; family Paralepididae; genus Notolepis; species Notolepis coatsorum. The sequence continues at coordinate 86,503 of NW_028170925.1, read as the reverse complement.
ATAGAAGATGGAAATAACTTTCAGAAAGTTTTAACTCACGCGAACCGCTCAGTCAAACCTGCCCGCTCCAAACACACTCGCTCCGATACACACGCATGCGCACAGAGAGAGAGAGAGAGAGAGAGAGAGAGAGAGAGAGAGAGAGAGAGAGAGAGAGAGAGAGAGAGAGAGAGAGAGAGAGAGAGAGAGAGAGAGCCCTAGAGAGTAAGGCTTTTGCAGCAGCTTTGGTTGTTCCTGCATCATTACCCTGACTGCAGAACAAAGCCTGCTTATGTGTCTCTTACCCCCTCTCTCACTCACACACACGCACACACACACACACACACACACACACACACACACACACACACACACACACACACACACACACACACACACACACACACACACACACACACACACACACACAGATAAACACATAGTGTCAATCGAGGCTGAGGGAGTCCTGTGCTTTCTGGAGATCCCTGTCAGGGGAGAGAGGAGGACATAATGAGGAGTGAGGGAGAGTGAGAGAGTGAGAGAGAGAGAGAGAGAGAGAGAGAGAGAGAGAGAGAGAGAGAGAGAGAGAGAGAGAGAGAGAGAGAGAGAGAGAGAGAGAGATAAGTGAAAAGGAGTGGAGGAGAGCTCAGTACAGTAGCTCAGGGAGAGACAGAGGAGTCAGAGAAAGATGAGGAGGAGAGAGGGGGGAGAGCAGAGTTTTTCCTCAGGTGAGATGTTCTGTAACTGGGTCCTGATTTGCCCCCATCTTGTCACCAGGAAGAACACCAGGTCGACTGCAGAACACAAACACTACCTCGCTAACGCACACACACACACACACACACACACACACACACACACACACACACACACACACACACACACACACACACTCACTCACTTACATTAATGCAACATTTATAAAAAATTAAAGAATTATAATTAATTATTTTTTATTTTTTTTTATCTCATTCATTCCATAAGAACATGGAATAAGCATTTATATACTTTTTTTTTAAATGGTCCATTTGCATGTTCTTGGTATCTGATTCTAGGGACATCTATGGATCTCAGGGAATGTATTCCCAGTGTCAGAAATACTGTGTCTGTTACTAGGCTTGAGTAAATTGTAATGAACCAAATGAGAATATCAATTCAATTATTATTATATATTTGTTTATCTTTGACTGTCAATAACACCATGCTAAAATTTACCAGACCTGAAAAATCTAAACAAATGAATAAAGGGAAGATGATTAAACAGAAGGTTTTGTAGATACAGTACTGAATTCTGCCATCCGGACACATGCAATTTGAAATTAGAATATAGAATATCAGGTGATTAAAATACGATTAATTAGATTAATTAATTACAAATCCTGTAATTAATTAGATTAATTTTTTTAATCGCCTGACAGCACTACTTTTTTATTTTTTATTTTTTTATCTTTTTCCCCCTCCTTTTTCCTCCGATTTTCCCCCATCCCAATGTTTATTCGTTATGCCAATTCCCAATCCCCTTCCTGGTCGCTGCGCACTTACCCCCCACAGTCGGTCTGGGAGAGTGGAGGCTATCACGTGCTTCCTCCGACACACGTCTAGCCAATCAACCGCTTCTTTTCACCTGGCAGCGCGGACTCTCACTGAGAGGGTGTAACGTGTGGAAGGATCACACTACCCCCCTTAGATCCTATCCGCTCTGAGCAGGCGCCCCGACCGAACTGTAGGAGTCGCTGTTTACAATGACCCGGACCCACCCCGCCAGCTTTCCCACCCTCTAATACAGCCAATTGTATTAGTGTGAACGGCCAGCCAAGCTGGTGACAACGCCGGAGCTGTGAGCTGGATTCGAACAGGCGAATCCAGCGTCTCCGGTGTTGGTGACAAACGCAATCTCCGCTACGCCACCTGACCGCCCGACAGCACTACTTGTAATGCATTACTGTATAGAGAGGCCTTTATCTGGTAATCCTTACAAAACAGACATGACAAGAGATGCATGGAACAGCAGGTCACATACACTCTCTCACTTACAGGTTATTGTAATCACATTACTTGTAACGCATTACTGTTGCAAATTCTGTAAGTGACTGATCTAACAAATAGGTTGTTACTCGTGTTATATACATTATCATTCCCTGTTACTTAGTTCTGGATTCAAAGAGTCATAACAACCATCTCTATAGTGATGGATTCAAACTAGAGGTGCACTGATTGATCAGGGGCTTGTTTGGTGATGACCAGTGACCAGCTGAGTAGTCTCAATCAATCAATCAAATCCTTTATTTAACCAGATAAGCATCATTGAGATTAAAATCTCTTTTTCAAGAGCGATCTGGCCAAGCAAGGCAGAAAGCAGAAAGTTTCAACATAAAAAAGAACATCACAATAAAATACAGATAAAACATTCACAGCACGCTCCAATTTCAGGCAAGTTATCAAACAGGCAAGTTATCAAACACAGTTGCACTGTCAGAGGGAACTGAATTCGTAGGATTTTAAAATGGCTTTAAATTCTCAGAGGGTGACCAGTCCTGGTAATTTTAGGTCCTCCTGTATCTTGTTCCAAGATGAAGGAGCAGCATATTTAAAAGCCCTTTTCCCCAATTCAGTTCTCATATAGGGAACATCCAGTTTTAGAGCAGCTTGAGAACGAAGGGCATACTTGTATTGCTTATTGCACAGAAGCACGCTTAGGTACGAGGGAACCAGTTTAAGCAGAGCTTTGTGCACAAGAGAGAGCCATCGAGAAAATCGCCGTATTTG
>NW_028170925.1:73758-78758 GCF_963971535.1 Notolepis coatsorum | reverse complement strand
AAACTCATGACAACACCGGTATTACCGGTCACACTGGACATTTTTACTTTATGCTCACTTTGATCTTTAACATTATGTGGCTACATTGGTCCACTGTGTCTGTTTAACCTCTTAAGCCCGACGGGTCTGGTACCGGACCCAAGCCATAAATCCATCTCTACAGACTGTATGAATTAATGTTGCATTTCTTTTTCAAATGTAGCCAAGAGTAAAGACCCTAACCCTGTCAAAAAAGCAGTCATAGTGTATATTTTCAGCAATACGTTTGTTAACCAATAGGTTAAAGTGTTAGTTTAGTAAATATTAGTTTTGGAAAAGTATTCAGAAACTAGTGAATATCGACGGAAGTCATTGCGCGCCACCATTTTGTTTGTAGTCATATGAGGAGAGGAGATCCAGAGCTTTCGAATGGCATTGGAATTAAAAAAAACGACACTACCCAGCTCAAGCCAGCTCCTGTCAATCATATGACTTGTGGATTTCCTTTTTTTATTTATCTTATTATCTACCACAAACCTGAACGTTATTGGCATAAATTAGAACGCAGTTAGTTTATCTACCTTTCTGTGAACGTTTAGCAAAAATCGGTATTGCAATCTGATGAAAAATGGCGAAGCAATTTCCATTATAAAAAAGTAACTGTAAGTAGATTTCATTCACGGTTTGTGGATCATGCCTGGTAATACTAAATCCAGATTGAACTCTGCCATTGGAAAGAGGAGATTTGGCCCAATCCATAGATGTGCGACTTGGCTATAATAAGGTAATTTATTGGTATTCTATATTTTATAATAATATTTCAAATTGCATGTGTCCGGATGGCAGAATTCAGTACTGTATCTACAAAACCTTATGTTTAATCATCTTTCCTTTATTCATTTGCTTAGACTTTTTGTACACGTGATCTCAAGAAGGTGCTGAACGAGTTGTTCATGTCTGGTAATTTTTTGCATGGTGTTATTCACTGTAAAAGAAAAAAAAATATATATATAGAATTGATATTCTCCTTTGGTTCATTACAATTTACTCAAGCCTAGTAACAGACACAATATTTCTGACAATGGGAATACATTCCCTGAGATCCAGTGTTGGAAAAGTTCACTTTCTACATGAACTACTTTAGTTCACAGTTCACACATTTTTAAATTAACTAGTTCAGTTCATAGTTCATATATAAAAATGTTGAACTAAAGTTCATGGTTTCAAAAATGAACAAATTTATAGTTTATAATAATTTTTTCAATACGTTGCTGCAAGCTATTATTTGTCAAATGTATTGCCACAAGCCATATAGAACCACAGACAGCAATCAGAATACTGGCATTTCCATAACGCTTTGCTGCCGCCCATTCAGTCCACACTAGTAGCAGCTGCAGCTTTCATCTCTACAGTATATTTTCAAAAACATGAGGAAAAACGTGCTGCTTGAATGGTCTTTATTAAGTATAATAATCTAAATATACTTAAAGTACCAAAAGTGAAAGTAGTCATTGTGCAAACATATAACATATAAACATGTGCCGACATAACTCTGTACTAACACAACACGAGGTAGGAACCAGGCTGAGGTATGAAACTAAGGTTGTACCTCAAAGTTCAATATTCAAAGTGCAAAACATTTACTGACTTGAACTAAAACTCTTTTAAATGCTCATACGCCGACGCCATAGAGTCTGACTCTGAGCGAGTGCTGCTGCTATACTACCCGGTGTGGGAGGAATCTGATCACGTATATTTTTGTGCGACAGCCAGGGGTGACAGGCAGCGTACGCATCACAGGCAGCTTGCGGTTGCCAGATTGGGTGGTTTTCCGCATTATTTGAAGCCTGTTTACGGTGTGTTTTAACTGGCTTTTCGGCTGAAAGGCATATGAAATCTGGCACACTTTTGAATGCCGTTATAATACAGTGCTGAGAATGAACGCACTTTTGAACGCGTTATACAGCGCTGAGAATTAACGCATTCTCAATTACGTTCATCTAGCGGAAATACAGTACGTTCAGTTCACGTTCACCCAAAATACGAACGCGTTCATTGAATGCGTTCAGGTACATCACTGCTGAGATCCATAGATGTCCCTAGATACCAAGAACATGCAAATGGACCTTGTAGAAGCGGAGCAATCTTCCATTTACTTACGGATTTCCAGAAAATAGGGCTGGGGCTTAAGAGGATAAAAATACATTTTCAATGACTAGTATCCATTTGTTGGACAGACAGACTTGACGTTATGTTTTAAAGGGGAACTATTTTACTATTTCTTTCACTATTTGGGCACTTTTACACAATTCCTGTGAGTCTATGGAACACCTCTGTAATATATATATTTTTTTTATCCATTGTTTTGTATTTCTAATCAAGTCCTCAAAAACAGCATTTTTCTACCTCAAGATCTTAAGCCGTTTTGAGCCTGGGCTCCTAAACCACTGCACCGCCTGAACATTATCATGCAGCGGTGTCTCTCTGACATCACAAATCGCGCACATTTTCAAATGACTCAGTTCAGTGAGGGTGAATATTGTGAGAGGAGAATTGGAAGAATGCGCCAATATGAGAATTTTGAGACATAGATCATATTAATATAAGTTCACATAGCTAGGAAACAATGCTAAACACTCAAAAAGGCCATTTATAAGATAGTTCCCCTTTAATTTTTAAATAAACCAACGGACAGTAATACCTTACGTCGATTTTCGATCCTTTCATTGACGGATCAATGTAGTTGCAGCCTTATTTAGCGCATTGCTCAAACATACTGTTGCTGGTCTGGTCTGGTCCTCAGCTCAGCTGAGCTCAGCTCAGTCCTCAGCGGCCCGCCTGATCTCAAACCCATGTCACCCCACTTCTTAGGGACCTGCACTGGCTCCCCATTGCTGCACGTATCCGCTTCAAGGCCCTCGACTTAGCATACCGTGCGGCAAAGGGAACCGCTCTAACTACACACCCTCAAGACCCCTACGCTCTGCATCTTCTGGCCGCCTCAGACCTACTCCTATCCAAGCTCCGGGAGGGTCATCAAAGAGAAGCCGCCTATTCTCAGTCCTTGCCCCACAATGGTGAAATGAACTACCCACCCCAGTTAGGACAGCCGAATCCCGTCCAATCTTTTGCCGTCGACTAAAGACTCACTTCTTCAATCATTATCTGAAATAATTAAAAAGAAAAGAAAAAGAAAAAGAAATAACCCTAACTAACCTTACTGTCATGCACTTGTCCTAATAAACTAACCTACACTGTAACACGCAACACTTTGATGAACATTGTTACTCAGCTGATAGAGTTGTACCCTTCCTGATGACTTGTCGTACAGAACTTGTAAGTCGCTTTGGATAAAAGCGTCAGCTAAATGACTAAATGTAAATGTAAATGTCTCCAGTCGATCTGCTGCAGGGTTCAATCCAAAATATTTCCAAGTCCTCTGCCATCGTTGTGTTGTGTTGTCTCTAGAGCCTCCTTTCTCTCCTTCACGCTAAGTTAAATCTACTCTAAGTGAAAGTGAAAGGGAAACTCTAACGCTGCACAGAGACCTATAAAATAGATCTGCTGTCCGTGCAGACAGGTTCACTTTATTCAAAAACATACACACAAAACTCTCTCTCTCTCTCTCTCTCTCTCTCTCTCTCTCTCTCTCTCTCTCTCTCTCTCTCTCTCTCTCTCTCTCTCTCTCATTCAATTCAATTCAATTCAATTCAAGTGGCTTTATTGGCATGACGCAGCTTGTACATGTTGCCAAAGCAAATGGTTGATAACATAAGCATGTATTACAAAACACATATTAATGTCATAGTATATACAAAATGTTCATCATCTCTCTCTCTCTCTCTCTCTCTCTCTCTCTCTCTCTCTCTCTCTCTCTCTCTCTCTCTCTCTCTCTCTCTCTCTCTCTCTCACACACACACACAAACAGATTGACAGACTGACTGACTGACGGAGGCTCTAGTGAAGTACCCACCTACTGTTGAACACAGTGAGAGCGTATTAAGTGTCCTGGGTGGCTATAGAGAGGCCAGGGACGTGAGTCACCAGTCACACACCAGCCTCGCTGACCCCCTCTCTCTCCCGACACGTCTGGTCCTCATCTACCCTTCTAACAGTCCCCACAATGAGACAGTTAGCACTCAGTCAATGGAAGAGAGAGAGAGAGAGAGAGAGAGAGAGAGAGAGAGAGAGAGAGAGAGAGAGAGAGAGAGAGAGAGAGAGAGAGAGAGAGAGAATTTAGCGAGAGGAAGTTAGAGAAAGGAGGACGAGGAGGCCTGGGGACGAGGAGCGACAATTATGAGCCTGACAATAAAATATCATTGGATTGAAGGGAATTGAAATGAGAGAAAGAGAGAGCATGTGTTGAACAGAAGCCTGATTTCACGAACCACTGCCTCCCCTGCACTGATCGCTAACTGTCAGGGGAGGGAGGAGAGAGGGAGGAGGGACGACAAGAGCCGAGGAGAGGGGGAGGAGAGGAGGGGAAAGACGGGAACGCATCGCGTTGTGCGTGTATCAAAATGCAACATCTATTGACGTTGTAGCAATTTTTTGGTGTCAATTTTAAAAGCGTCAAAAGGTATCTAGTAATAATTTTGAAAAGTTGGACGTTTTCTTTTAGTTTATGGAATATATAACAAGGAAAGGAGTCGTTCTGGAACCGGTTGTGATTCTATACTTTTTTTAACGTTGTCTTGGTAGGGAAACATATGAAACCCAACCCTTGGAATGGACACAAACAGAAGGGGGAAAAAACAATGGACCTATCTCAAGCCCCACCTTCTTTCTTTATCCTCAATCAAAACTGTCGCTTGCCCCCCGGGACAAACAGCGTTTGTCAAGTGACAGTTGTGATTGGGAGGATCGAGAAAAAGAGGGCGGGGCTTGAGATGGTTCTCTTTCCATCGAATTGACCTATCTCAAGCCCCGCCCTTTTTTTTTCTTGACCCTCCATCACGACTGACGCTTGCCCCCGGGACAAACAACGTGTGTCACAACAAACAGTTGTGATTGGAGGATCG
>NW_028170925.1:59229-71729 GCF_963971535.1 Notolepis coatsorum | reverse complement strand
CTTCATGTCTCACCTCTCCTCCTCCTCCTCCTCCTCCATGTCTCACCTCTCCTCCTCCTCCTCCATGTCTCACCTCTCCTCCTCCTCCTCCATGTCTCACCTCTCATCCTCCTCCTTCATGTCTCACCTCTCCTCCTCCTCCTCCTCCTCCTCCTCCTCCTCCATGTCTCACCTCTCCTCCTCCTCCTCCATGTCTCACCTCTCATCCTCCTCCTCCTCCTCCTCCTCCTCCTCCTCCTCCTCCTCCTCCTCCATGTCTCACCTCTCCTCCTCCTCCTCCTCCTCCTCCTCCTCCTCCTCCATGTCTCACCTCTCCTCCTCCTCCTCCATGTCTCACCTCTCCTCCTCCTCCTCCTCCTTCATGTCTCACCTTTCCTCCTCCTCCTCCTCCTCCTCCTCCTCCTCCTCCTCCTCCTCATCCTCATCCTCCTCCATGTCTCACCTCTCATCCTCCTCCTCCATGTATCACCTCTCCTCCTCCTCCTCCTCCATGTCTCACCTCTCCTCCTCCTCCTCCATGTCTCACCTCTCCTCCTCCTCCTCCTCCTCCATGTCTCACCTCTCCTCCTCCTCCTCCATGTCTCACCTCTTCTCCTCCTCCTCCTCCTCCTCCTCCTCATCCATGTCTCACCTCTCCTCCTCCTCCTCCTCCATGTCTCACCTCTCCTCCTCCTCCTCCTCCTCCTCCTCCTCCTCCTCATCCATGTCTCACCTCTCCTCCTCCTCCTCATCCATGTCTCACCTCTCCTCCTCCTCCTCCTCCATGTCTCACCTCTCCTCCTCCTCCTCCTCCTCCTCCTCCTCCTCCTCCTCCTCCTCCTCCTCCTCCTCCTCCTCCATGTCTCACCTCTCCTCCTCCTCCTCCTCCTCCTCCTCCTCCTCCATGTCTCACCTCTCCTCCTCCTCCTCCATGTCTCACCTCTCCTCCTCCTCCTCCTCCTTCATGTCTCACCTCTCCTCCTCCTCCTCCTCCATGTCTCACCTCTCCTCCTCCTCCTCCTCCATGTCTCACCTCTCCTCCTCCTCCTCCTCCTCATCCATGTCTCACCTCTCCTCCTCCTCCTCCTCCATGTCTCACCTCTCCTCCTCCTCCATGTCTCACCTCTCCTCCTCCTCCTCCATGTCTCACCTCTCCTCCTCCTCCTCCTCCTCCTCCATGTCTCACCTCTCCTCCTCCTCCTCCATGTCTCACCTCTCATCCTCCTCCTTCATGTCTCACCTCTCCTCCTCCTCCTCCTCCTCCATGTCTCACCTCTCCTCCTCCTCCTCCTCCTCCTCCTCCTCCTCCTCCTCCTCCTCCTCCATGTCTCACCTCTCCTCCTCCTCCTCCATGTCTCACCTCTCATCCTCCTCCTTCATGTCTCACCTCTCCTCCTCCTCCTCCTCCTCCATGTCTCACCTCTCCTCCTCCTCCTCCTCCTCCTCCTCCTCCTCCTCCTCCTCCTCCATGTCTCACCTCTCCTCCTCCTCCATGTCTCACCTCTCCTCCTCCATGTCTCACCTCTCCTCCTCCTCCTCCTCCTCCTCCTCCTCGATGTCTCACCTCTCTAACTCCTCTGCTCCTGGTCTCATGGTCAGTCTGGACTGGGACAAAAGCAGGTCACATAGCCATGCGTGTAGATGCTGGACTGTACAGAGTTTACAGAGGAGAGGTTCAATACTTGCTATTTCAACCCAAAGCTAGTGGAACGTGTGTGAAACACGTCGTCTTACCCAGGAAACCAGAAAAAGGAGCACTCAGATCTGCTGAGGATCAGTTTATTTGGACCACAAGGCTGACTTTTCAGCATGCCTTATTCAGAGCCCACATTTGATTGCAAGTTGATTCAGTGCAGTTCCATCAACACGTTAATTATATTGAATTTAACAGCAAATGTATTGAAACAACAGCCAAGGAATGGTGAAAACACAAGTTGCTCCTTCTGGATTGTGTGGAGAACCAGCTCATCCAGTTGGTTGTTCAGTGAAGGGACATTGCAGAGTACCAAGCTCAGTGGTGGAGTGGGATGTTCATGTCCTCTTAGTGGCACCAAAACACCAGCTCACTCTCCCCTCTTCCTTGCCATGGGCTGGAGCTGGTGCTGCTTGTACTGGTCTTAGCATTAACACGTTGGGCGCCAGAGGTCGCTGTGGGCATATGGCCGTGTGTGCAGGGAGCGAAATTAACTTTTTGACTCACCGGCCAGTGGCGGGTAGATGGGAAGAATCTACCCGCCAAGCATATTTCTTACCTGCCAAATTTTGTTTGATTAAAAAAAAGATATATATATATTTTATATAAATTTTTTTTTTTAAATAAAATATATATTATATAATCATACTTGTAGTTGTATTATCTGCGAGACATCGCCACCACGCAATAAGTCAAAATGCTCACTATCTGCAAACAGCTCCACTGTCTGTGTGTATACTTGAGTAGCCTCCAGCTCCAGCAAGGATTCTCCGGCCCTGCAGCTAGACCCTATATTCAGCTAGACCCTACATTCAGCATGCAAGGATTCTCCGGCCCTGCAGCTAGACCCTATATTCAGCTAGACCCTACATTCAGCATGCAAGGATTCTCCGGCGATGCAGCTGGACCCTATTGGTATAACGTTACGGTTATTTTGTCAAATCACATTCAACATGCCCTCAGCTAGAATACGCATTCAATCAATGTTATAAGACATTGATATCAGGAGCTATCTGTAGCTACTGCTAGCCCGGTAGATAACGTTAAGACAATTTAGTTTACTGGGACAGATAGATCTAACGGGAGCTAGCTAACATGAGCTAGCTAACGAGGGAACGGAGGTATTATGCACTCGAGTCGACTATTGCTGGAGCATTTGTTGATATCAGCAGCTATCAGTAGCTAGCCAGCTAGATACCGTTAGACAATGCCTCGTCATGTATTAAACTAAAAGTGAATAGTTGACTGGGTCATTGTTTAAACAGTAACGGTAGCTCATGGAGGTCCGATCTAAACTAGAGCAGACTGCCCGCATATCGCAATGGTGGCGTTTCAGGAAGTAAACAAGCCAAATGAGAGCTTCCGATTGGTCATTTGCTTTCTTTCTCATGAAACCAGTCACGTCACTCTACTGTGATTGGACCGTTGACTTGAGTGCAATGTGGGACTTGTAGTTTTTTAACGATCTCGCGGCGGAGAAAAAAAAGACGAGAGAGGCTATAATCTGTACTCGCACAATCAAAATAAGAGTATCGTTATGAACTACACGCCACACGGCGGGCAGCCCTCTAAGTGTCAAGCGCCAAAGGTAAAAACTGAGCGCCCCTGGTGGGCGGCGGGCTTTAGTTTCGGTCCCTGCGTGTGTGCCAGCGCTGTAATGAACGGGGGTACATGCCGGTGTTTGCAGTGCTAAAACTATATTCAATATTATAGCTATGGATCTAATAATATAGTCGATTGTCATTGAGTTTATTCCGGTCAACATGCAAAAAACTGATAATTTCTTCATCCATACATTTCCGTTTTATACCGTGGTGAATATTAGTATAGTTTTAGAGGAATTCTGTGTAATCCCAGGAAACGCCGCTAAACTGCGTTTTATTGCATTTCACTAGGAAGCGTACCATTCCTCGCTTGGATCAACAATCAATCTGAAAGCAACGCTAGATTATCGGTATTATGTTTCATCATGCATGCATGAAAGGGTGGGGGGGGGGGGTTTATGCTTCGATCGTCACCAACGGCATACGTTGTGAAGTAACGTTACAGGACACACACGGATCATAATAAAGGCATGCTCGGATCAACGTAAGATTGATAACATATAGCACTTACCTTGACTAGGATGTACTGCAAAAAGAATAATCCAATTATCTGATCCCCATTCCAAGTATTGATCTCGATCGTGTTGCCAAGATAATCCATGAAAATACATGAATCCACGGTTTGATTTCTGATTGATATCTCCCCAATCCATGTGTTATAAACTTTGCTACTGCCCGAGTAGGAAAACCCGGACTGGATTTGTTAGATCAACATACAGGCTGAGCCAGAGAGAATCCAAGGATGTGCAATAGCGTCCGCAAGGCGTTAGGCGGCGGTATTGGATGTTTGCGATCTCAGACCCATTCAGGACAGGCTGCCCCGATGAATTATCAATGGAAATAGCGAATAAAAGAAATAACAATCCAGAAACGTGTTAATCAGTGATTGGCACTCAACCGCCGGGCGCCAGAAATGTGTTTATCCGTGAACGGCACTGAAAGTGTTAACAGGAACATTTCTACGAGTATCTGCTGCTGCCATCCTGGCCACACAGTTACTTGATGTCAGAATCAGCTTGGGTTGGAAGCCACGCGTACTGTGCTGAATTTGCTGGAGCTGCCCTGTGTTTACAGTGCAGACATCACAGTCGCGTATAGCTTTGATGGTGCTGGTTTCAGGGGGCCAGTACCTGCCATCGTACATAGTAGTACAAACTAGCGATATAGCGCTCGATATAACATTGAGCAAAAATCTTCACACATCCACTGAAACATTTACAAGCATGGCATATAATTTGACTTTAGGCCGCACCAAGAGAGAGGTTAAGCTCTTTTTTTTAAGTCCAAATCTGACTAAAACACAAAACCCTGCCAACGTGGACTAAGAATACATTGCTAATATCAATATTGGTGATCCCCCCCTAAGCCTGATCCAGGCCCACATGATTAAGTGAGTACTTGAACACCATAAGACTATATCAGGTCCAATCGGGTCCCGGCCTGACCCTGCCTAAGACTATCGGGCCCGGTCAGGTTCGAGCAGAAATGTCAAGCACAAGGGAAGAAGGGAAGATAATGTCTAAATCTACCATTAGTCCACAGAGTCTTAAACGCAATCTCAATGCATCCCAAGTTAATGACGGGGAAGGAATGGAAGGATGAGACTGAGTGAATTAGCGGGAGGGAGGGAAGGAGGAAGATATAGTAACGGGGTATTCGGGGCGTCTTTGTGTGCCACGCATCATCGACTCTGCCTTTATACCTCAGTGGCACCGTGATCCCTGTGTGATGATGCTAACGGGACGCCGGGGGTGAGAGACAGACAGACCGCGTGAGAGTGACAACAAGCCGCAGCCTCAGTTAGGCCTGCAGCATGTGGCTTCTTCCAGTTAACGTGCTGTTTGACTGGTGACACAGAGACGAGTAGTGAGAGAGTATCAGATCAAATTGCGATCTCGATTCATAGACCTATGCGATTTAATTTCTAAATTATGACGATTAATATTTTTTTTACACTTTTTTAAACGATGACGAAAAATAAGAATCGTGTGAGAGAATCGTCATCTCAATTCTTAGAGAGAAAAATCGTGATTCAAATTTTAGCAAGAATCGTGCAGCCCTAGCGTACGGGCCAATCGAGGGAGCCGTCAGGGAAAGGCCACGTACCTCATTGGTTGCCGCAGTTTGTCAATCACACATACAGTAAGAGACTACAGTAGAGAAACATGGAAGACAGAAACAATGCAGAGCGTCATCAATAAGGCATCATGGAATACATAACATAAGCAGATCTGCAGATCTGCCTACAGCAGCTTTAAAGGACCATATCAGTCCATCAGGGTGACATATCATCACCAGACTGTCCCCAAAACTAACACAAAATATAGTCCCTGGCAAGTGGCAACATACAAACATTTGTCTCTAACAACTCTCAAAAGCAAGTGCATCTCAGTTTGTGGGGTATCCATTTGGAATGGCCTTGAGGTAGCAATAAAAACAAGTAATACTATTGAAATGTTTAAATGCAGATATAAACTGGAATTCTTGGACAAGTATAAGTTAGAGGAGCTTGAAAATAACATGAACTAGTACTTTTGTAATTATTTATTTATCTTTTGCTGTAGTGGATAGGTATATTCTTTTTTGATATCGATAGATAACTTATTACATATTAATATGATATTGTAAGGAAGGGGCAGGACCAGATAAGCTTTGCTTCATTCTGTCCCTTCTCGAACAAACCCATTGTCTTGAGCTATGCTGATTATTGTATTTTATTTGTATTTATTTAAAAAGAATTAATTTAAATTATTTTTGTTATTACAAATTTGTGTTTGTTTTATGGTTGAAATGTTCGAGATAAATAAAGATCAAATCAAGTCAAGTCCCCGTCTTTAACACATGTTGTGTTCATGCGTGTATGAAGTGTATGTTTTGGTAGATCTCAGCCTACCTTTCACACTGCCCTTGATGTCGAAAATGGTTCAAAATATGCCCCATGAAACTGGAAAGTAGCTGGGCGTAGTTGGTTTGATCTTTATTCATAGTTAACTCATTCGTCGTTAACTCTACTATAAGCCGTTCAAATTTGCGTAGCAAACGGGAGCGCCCAGCAACAAGCTCACCCGACTGAATGTGGAAGTGTGACGTGCAGAGCTTCTAGTCGAGTCAAAGAGGTTTTATATCGGTAGAATGGTTTTCAGAAGGCTGAGTTATACCTAGTAACTCTCAAGTCTCGTATATTATCCTCTGCAACATCAGCGTGGCAGTGTGAATGGCGCTTAGTAAGGTAAGCTGAGGGGCGCTCTCTGGTAAGGGTGAGACGTCAAAATATGACTGGTCTGGTCCTTTAAGGATGTAGGGTGTTGGGCTAGCAAGGCAGAACTTTAGCTACCATTTGGTGTACTACAGTATATCTGTGTTCCAAAGATGAGCACAGTGATTGACAGGCTTGCATAGATGTCACCCAGGCTGTCGATTAGCAGAGGAGAGGGAAGGTCATGTGTACATATAACAGATTCAGATTATTTTATTGCCACAGCTTTTTTAAATGTACATACATTCAGAAAAAAAGAGTTGCTTGTTTTTCCCGGCTTCTCAACCGTAGTAGATTTGTAAACAACAATATACAACAATCTATACAGACTACAATACAAGGTAAAAAAAAAAAAAAAAACAGAGCGAAAGGGGAGAAATGGGAAACAGCTGCTTGAGCGAGGAGGAGGAGAGACCAGGAGGGCGGAGAGCCAAGCGGAGAGACGGATGGGGCCGCGGTCTCCATGGGATTGTGTCCCAAGGACAGCCGAGCTGTGCTCCCCATCCCCTTGAACCTTCATGTCCTCCCAGAGTCCCTGGACACACAAAACTCACTCTCACACCCAGACCCCCCCTGTAACGTATACACCTCAATGAACTAAGTGTTTTGTTTTTTCCTCCTCCTGTGACTAGCTGTTGTAGATACGGTGCCTCTCTGTCTGCTGTAAGATATTAACCTACAAGGGAGGTTTTGTCTGTCTGGAAAGGCAACGTACCTCATTGGCTGCCACAGTTTGTCAATCACACATACAGTAAGACTAAGAGACTATAGTAGAGAGACATGGAAGACGGAAACGATGCAGAACGTCATCAATAAGGCATCATGGGTGTATATATACATCATTTGTGTTACCCAGGGGTGCGTTGGCCTTTACGTCGATTGTGTTTGCTCTGTGCTGCTTGTGTGTTTGTACTGTCTGGTGTTCTGCCCTCAGATTTATTACTGGGGACAGATATGATACCCACCACTGTGACCTTTATGAAAAGGTCAGATGGCCTTCTCTGGTTGAAAGGCGTAACTATCATTGGTATTTGTTTATTTTTAATAGCCCTTATTACTTCCCTCTTACATCACAACACTGTTGGAATGGAGTCTTAGAACCTATTCTACGCGTTCAAATGACTGGTTGGTTTTTAGGGTTCCTTTTTCCTTCGATGCTTCCAACACCTGGAATGTCCTCCGACTGACTCTGAAGCTGAAGGTTCTTCCTTCTCTTGCTGCATTTAAAAGTATGATCTCCCACCACCGTGTGTCGACTTGTAACCCTCTTAGCTGATTTATTATTGTTTATTCTTATTTATTTTGCCTATATGCATGAAATCGGTGATAAACTGTGTCTTGTTTCCTGAGCTCGTCGTCGCTGTAAATGAGGGTAACCTCGGTGTCTTACGGGTAGAAAATGTTTATTAAATATTCATCTAATCATACACTTTCTCTTCTCTCCCCATGTTGCTGAACTTCGAAATGACTGATCAACAAAAGGTATGTAATACATGTCATCATTGTCCCCCTCCACCCCGCCCCTCCACCCCTCTTCCACCCCTCTTCCACACCTCCCCCATATTTGGAATCCCCACCTTTCCGACACATCAGGATGTAATTTACTCCCCTACCGCTCCGGCGTGGCCCTGCACTCAGCAGCAGATAAAGATGAAATCCCAGCAGATGTAATTCATATTTCACACCCAATATGTATCTAAGCCGTTCCTGGGGCGGCCGTCATAACGTGGAGCGTGTTGGTGCAGCCTCCCCTGCTCTCCAGCTGTCACTCCCAGCCAGCGCTGCGCCGCGCTGAAGCCTTGTGATGCCTACATCCCTCTGACTCTCTGTCTCCGCCAATCACAGCCAGCGGGCCCGCGATGCCCTGTGAAGTGGCTGCCGCAGAAGCCGGTGTCCGTGGCGATAAGGCCTCACAGATGAGCAATCTGATTGGATTACCAGGCCCTTTGAAAAAGCCCTGACTGGCTGTTTGCCGGCGGGATGCAAATGAGCTCCTAAAGAGGAAGGCGTGACTCTGATTGGTGCTGGCAGTAGGAGGGAAGGAGATAGGTTAGAGTACAGGGTACAGAAGGAGAGGGGGTTAGAGTACAGGGTACAGAAGGAGAGGGGGTTAGAGTACAGGGTACAGAAGGAGAGGGGGTTAGAGTACAGGGTACAGAAGGAGAGAGAGAGAGTTAGAGTACAGGGTACAGAAGGAGAGGGGGTTAGAGTACAGGGTACAGAAGGAGAGAGAGAGAGTTAGAGTACAGGGTACAGAAGGAGAGGGGGTTAGAGTACAGGGTACAGAAGGAGAGGGGGTTAGAGTACAGGGTACAGAAGGAGAGAGAGAGAGTTAGAGTACAGGGTACAGAAGGAGAGGGGGTTAGAGTACAGGGTACAGAAGGAGAGAGAGAGAGTTAGAGTACAGGGTACAGAAGGAGAGGGGGTTAGAGTACAGGGTACAGAAGGAGAGAGAGAGAGTTAGAGTACAGGGTACAGCAGGAGAGAGAGAGAGTTAGAGTACAGGGTACAGAAGGAGAGAGAGAGAGTTAGAGTACAGGGTACAGAAGGAGAGAGAGAGAGTTAGAGTACAGGGTACAGAAGGAGAGAGAGAGAGTTAGAGTACAGGGTACAGCAGGAGAGAGAGAGAGTTAGAGTACAGGGTACAGAAGGAGAGAGAGAGTTAGAGTACAGGGTACAGAAGGAGAGAGAGAGAGTTAGAGTACAGGGTACAGAAGGAGAGGGGGTTAGAGTACAGGGTACAGAAGGAGAGGGGGTTAGAGTACAGGGTACAGAAGGAGAGAGAGAGAGTTAGAGTACAGGGTACAGAAGGAGAGGGGGTTAGAGTACAGGGTACAGAAGGAGAGAGAGAGAGTTAGAGTACAGGGTACAGAAGGAGAGAGAGAGAGTTAGAGTACAGGGTACAGAAGGAGAGAGAGAGAGTTAGAGTACAGGGTACAGAAGGAGAGAGAGAGAGTTAGAGTACAGGGTACAGAAGGAGAGAGAGAGAGTTAGAGTACAGGGTACAGAAGGAGAGAGAGAGGGTTAGAGTACAGGGTACAGAAGGAGAGGGGGTTAGAGTACAGGGTACAGAAGGAGAGAGAGAGAGTTAGAGTACAGGGTACAGAAGGAGAGAGAGAGGGTTAGAGTACAGGGTACAGAAGGAGAGAGAGAGAGTTAGAGTACAGGGTACAGAAGGAGAGAGAGAGAGTTAGAGTACAGGGTACAGAAGGAGAGAGAGAGAGTTAGAGTACAGGGTACAGAAGGAGAGAGAGAGAGTTAGAGTACAGGGTACAGAAGGAAAGAGAGAGAGTTAGAGTACAGGGTACAGAAGGAGAGAGAGAGAGAGTTAGAGTACAGGGTACAGAAGGAGAGAGAGAGAGTTAGAGTACAGGGTACAGAAGGAGAGAGAGAGAGTTAGAGTACAGGGTACAGAAAGAGAGAGAGAGTTAGAGTACAGGGTACAGAAGGAGAGAGAGAGAGAGTTAGAGTACAGGGTACAGAAGGAGAGAGAGAGAGAGAGTTAGAGTACAGGGTACAGAAAGAGAGAGAGAGAGTTAGAGTACAGGGTACAGAAGGAGAGAGAGAGAGTTAGAGTACAGGGTACAGAAGGAGAGAGAGAGAGTTAGAGTACAGGGTACAGAAGGAGAGAGAGAGAGTTAGAGTGCAGGGTACAGAAAGAGAGAGAGAGAGTTAGAGTACAGGGTACAGAAAGAGAGAGAGAGTTAGAGTGCAGGGTACAGAAGGAGAGAGAGAGAGTTAGAGTACAGGGTACAGAAAGAGAGAGAGAGAGTTAGAGTACAGGGTACAGAAAGAGAGAGAGAGTTAGAGTGCAGGGTACAGAAGGAGAGAGAGAGAGTTAGAGTACAGGGTACAGAAGGAGAGAGAGAGAGTTAGAGTACAGGGTACAGAAGGAGAGAGAGTTAGAGTACAGGTTACAGAAGGAGAGAGAGAGAGTTAGAGTACAGGGTACAGAAAGAGAGAGAGAGAGTTAGAGTACAGGGTACAGAAAGAGAGAGAGAGAGTTAGAGTACAGGGTACAGAAGGAGAGAGAGAGAGTTAGAGTACAGGGTACAGAAGGAGAGAGAGAGAGTTAGAGTACAGGGTACAGAAGGAGAGAGAGAGAGTTAGAGTACAGGGTACAGAAGGAGAGAGAGAGAGTTAGAGTACAGGGTACAGAAGGAGAGAGAGAGAGTTAGAGTACAGGGTACAGAAAGAGAGAGAGAGAGTTAGAGTACAGGGTACAGAAAGAGAGAGAGAGAGTTAGAGTACAGGGTACAGAAAGAGAGAGAGAGAGTTAGAGTACAGGGTACAGAAGGAGAGAGAGAGAGTTAGAGTACAGGGTACAGAAAGAGAGAGAGGAGAGAGAGTTAGAGTACAGATTACAGAAAGAGAGAGAGAGAGTTAGAGTACAGGGTACAGAAAGAGAGAGAGAGAGTTAGAGTACAGGGTACAGAAGGAGAGAGAGAGAGTTAGAGTACAGGGTACAGAAAGAGAGAGAGAGAGTTAGAGTACAGGGTACAGAAGGAGAGAGAGAGAGTTAGAGTACAGGGTACAGAAGGAGAGAGAGAGAGTTAGAGTACAGGGTACAGAAGGAGAGAGAGAGAGAGTTAGAGTACAGGGTACAGAAGGAGAGAGAGAGAGTTAGAGTGCAGGGTACAGAAGGAGAGAGAGAGAGTTAGAGTACAGGGTACAGAAGGAGAGAGAGAGAGTTAGAGTACAGGGTACAGAAAGAGAGAGAGGAGAGAGAGTTAGAGTACAGGGTACAGAAGGAGAGAGAGAGAGTTAGAGTACAGGGTACAGAAGGAGAGAGAGAGAGTTAGAGTACAGGGTACAGAAGGAGAGAGAGAGAGTTAGAGTACAGGGTACAGAAAGAGAGAGAGAGAGTTAGAGTACAGGGTACAGAAGGAGAGAGAGAGAGTTAGAGTACAGGGTACAGAAGGAGAGAGAGAGAGTTAGAGTACAGGGTACAGAAGGAGAGAGAGAGAGTTAGAGTGCAGGGTACAGAAGGAGAGAGAGAGAGTTAGAGTACAGGGTACAGAAGGAGAGAGAGAGAGTTAGAGTACAGGGTACAGAAGGAGAGAGAGAGAGAGTTAGAGTACAGGGTACAGAAAGAGAGAGAGAGAGTTAGAGTACAGGGTACAGAAAGAGAGAGAGAGAGTTAGAGTACAGGGTACAGAAGGAGAGAGAGTTAGAGTACAGGGTACAGAAAGAGAGAGAGAGAGTTAGAGTACAGGGTACAGAAGGAGAGAGAGAGAGTTAGAGTACAGGGTACAGAAGGAGAGAGAGTTAGAGTACAGGGTACAGAAAGAGAGGGAGAGAGTTAGAGTACAGGGTACAGAAGGAGAGAGAGAGAGTTAGAGTACAGGGTACAGAAGGAGAGAGAGAGAGTTAGAGTACAGGGTACAGAAAGAGAGAGAGAGAGTTAGAGTACAGGGTACAGAAGGAGAGAGAGAGAGTTAGAGTACAGGGTACAGAAGGAGAGAGAGAGAGTTAGAGTACAGGGTACAGAAGGAGAGAGAGAGAGTTAGAGTACAGGGTACAGAAGGAGAGAGAGAGAGTTAGAGTACAGGGTACAGAAGGAGAGAGAGAGAGTTAGAGTACAGGGTACAGAAGGAGAGAGAGAGAGTTAGAGTACAGGGTACAGAAGGAGAGAGAGAGAGTTAGAGTACAGGGTACAGAAGGAGAGAGAGAGAGTTAGAGTACAGGGTACAGAAAGAGAGAGAGGAGAGAGAGTTAGAGTACAGGGTACAGAAGGAGAGAGAGAGAGTTAGAGTACAGGGTACAGAAGGAGAGAGAGAGAGTTAGAGTACAGGGTACAGAAGGAGAGAGAGAGAGTTAGAGTACAGGGTACAGAAAGAGAGAGAGAGAGTTAGAGTACAGGGTACAGAAGGAGAGAGAGAGAGTTAGAGTACAGGGTACAGAAGGAGAGAGAGAGAGTTAGAGTACAGGGTACAGAAGGAGAGAGAGAGAGTTAGAGTGCAGGGTA
>NW_028170925.1:51729-56729 GCF_963971535.1 Notolepis coatsorum | reverse complement strand
GTGTGTGTGTGTGTGTGTGTGTGTGTGTGTGTGTGTGTGTGTGTGTGTGTGTGTGTGTGTGTGTGTGTGTGTGTGTGTGTGTGTGTGTGTGTGTGTGTGTGTGTGTGTGTGTGTGTGTGCTCATGTGTACTTGTTGTGAGTGGAGAGTTCTGATGGCCTGGGGGAAGAAGCTGAGCCGGAGTCTCTCTGTTCTCGCAGCGTGTGTACATTGGCGCTTGCCTGACCACAGCAGCTTGAACAGGCTGTTGTTGGGGTGGTGGGGGTCTTTCATTATTCTGCAGGCTCTGGATTTGCACCTCCTGTTCTATAAGTCCTGCAGGGGTGGTAGTGCAATACCCGTAGTACGCTCTGCTGAGCGCACCACTCTCTGGAGTGCCTTCCTGTCCTGTGCCGTGATGTTTCCAGTCAGAATGCTCTCTACAGCCCCGGAATAGAAGGAGTGGAGTATCTTCCCCGATACTCTGAACTTCCTTAGCTGTCTCAGGTGATAGAGGTGCCTTTTTCACCACAGAATCTATGTATGTTGACCATGTCAGGTCCTCTGTGATGTGGACTCCCAGGTACTTGAAACTGCTCACCCTGTCCACGATAGCCCCATTTATCCACAGTGGCGTGTGTGTCCCCTGCTGTATTCTCCTCAAATCCACGATCAGCTCTTTGGTTTTACCAATGTTCAGGAGCAGGCTGTTATCCCGGCAGCAGCGTGCCAGTACCTCAACCTCCTCCCGGTAGGCCTTCTCGTCGTTGTTAGAGATCAGCCCCACCACCACGTGTCGTCCGCAAACTTCACTATGGAGTTGGAGCTGAACCTGGCCACACAGTCATGTGTGTACAGTGAATACAGCAGGGGGCTCAGAACGCAGCCCTGGGGGGACCCGATACTCAGGGTGATTTTGCTGGAGGTATGACGGTGAGCTAACGTCGCCACTGCTCGCCCCAAACCTGGTTCCACAGTTTGGGGGCCAGGGCCTTGAAAGAGCGATCGCCTCTCTTTTTGAAAGAGAGGAGAGAGAGAGTTAGAGTACAGGTTACAGAAAGAGAGAGAGAGAGTACAGGTTACAGAAAGAGAGAGAGTTAGAGTACAGGTTACAGAAAGAGAGGAGAGAGAGGGTTAGAGTACAGGTTACAGAAAGAGAGAGAGGAGAGAGAGAGTACAGGTTACAGAAAGAGAGAGAGAGAGTACAGGTTACAGAAAGAGAGAGAGTTAGAGTACAGGTTACAGAAGGAGAGAGAGAGAGGAGAGAGAGTACAGGTTACAGAAGGAGAGAGAGAGAGGAGAGAGAGTACAGGTTACAGAAAGAGAGAGAGAGGAGAGAGAGTTAGAGTACAGGTTAGAGAGAGAGAGAGAGAGAGAGAGAGAGAGAGAGAGAGAGAGAGAGTACAGGTTACAGAAAGAGAGAGAGCGTTAGAGTACAGGTTAGAGAGAGAGAGAGAGAGAGAGAGAGAGAGAGAGAGAGAGAGAGAGAGAGAGAGAGAGGAGAGGGAGAGGGAGAGGGAGAGGGAGAGAGAGAGAGCTGCCTGTCTGTGTGACAGTTGTGTGTCTCCCACCTCTGACAGCCACTTAACCCCTGGGCCTGCCAGCGTACACACAGCTAGACGCAGCCCACAGTGTAGCATACAGTAACGCGGCTACTGTGTACTGGTCATATGCTACAGTAACTGCACCAACAGGGGCTTTTAGGGTCAGTATTCTAGGTATCTCAGGTGTATGAGCTCACAGAAAGAAAGAAATTAGGATTTTGAGAGCAGAATTCTACTGACTCCCAGAGTTCTACTGAAGACGAGAATGAATGAGAAATGAGAAAACATTCCATACATCTAACACCTGAAAGGGTTCAAAGTTGAGTTGTTATAGAACGGACTATATGGAGTAATCTGTGGATCTTTTACTATTCTAGGTGAACGCACTGCAGAGGTCACTGACACACACACACACACACACACACACACGCACACGCATAGACACTCATACACTCTGTATGACCTACAGTACTACCACTGCAAACAGGGAGAGAGTCAGGTAGGGGCTGTAAGTCATGCTAGATAAATCCTGCTTTTGTTCCAGGGAGACAAGGTTGTTTTGGCTGTGGAGAGATGGAGGATGGGAGGAGTGGAGCGGTGCACATACTGTTTTAAGAGCAGGTCCTCTGTGTTAAAGGCTCTGTAGGCAGCCTGGGCCCTTCTCTCTTCCCCCCCCCCCCCTCTCTCCCCTGGGGGGTTTTATCTGCTCATTTCCTGCTCCTGTGCAGGGCTCACGGGACGCCTTAATGGCGCCATGTTCCCTGTCAGTCAGATATTTAAATGGAAACCGACCATGAAAGTATGGCTGCTCGGGCCGGCTCACTGCACCACGTCCTTGCTCTCACCAGCCAGAGTCAAACGCAGAACCCCAATACCCCAGGCTTAAGACCCAGACAGAGACCCAATACCCCAGGCTTAAGACCCAGACAGAGCCCCAATACCCCAGGCTTAAGACCCAGACAGAGACCCAATACCCCAGGCTTAAGACCCAGACAGAGCCCCAATACCCCAGGCTTAAGACCCAGACAGAGACCCAATACCCCAGGCTTAAGACCCAGACAGAGACCCAATACCCCAGGCTTAAGACCCAGACAGAGACCCAATACCCCAGGCTTAAGACCCAGACAGAGACCCAATACCCCAGGCTTAAGACCCAGACAGAGACCCAATACCCCAGGCTTAAGACCCAGACAGAGACCCAATACCCCAGGCTTAAGACCCAGACAGAGACCCAATACCCCAGGCTTAAGACCCAGACAGAGACCCAATACCCCAGACTTAAGACCCAGACAGAGACCCAATACCCCAGGCTTAAGACCCAGACAGAGACCCAATACCCCAGGCTTAAGACCCAGACAGGCTCAGGGGGGTGGGGGGAGGTGGTTACTCAATCTGCAAGTTTAATATCCCCCATCAGGTTCCAAATTTGTTTACCTCGCAGATCTGATCAAGGATACATATGCAAATAGGTAACAGAGAGGCTGTGTTCCGGAAACCCTCGGTCCAGTGGCCCATTGATCCGTGTTAAATGGTCTCAACCATCGTTCTCAATCACTCAGTTCATCCAGTCAGTCAAATAACATTGTCCTAAATGCACAAGACCAAATGTCTCTGTGTTTGTGAGGGTGACTTTGCAGCATGTTTGTTGCGGCAGTGGTGGAAAGGAACTAAGTATTTTTACTCTAGTACTGCACTCAAATAAGGTTTTGAAGCACTTGTGCTCTACGAGAGCATCTTCATTTTAGGGAACTTTGTACTTTTTACTCCTACACTACTACTACATTTATCTCAACTACATTTATCAGTTACTAGTTGAAGAAAAAGATGTGGCATAGAAAACATGGCTAAAATCTATGAAGATTAGGCAATTGCACATTTTAAGCATGTCGACTTCAAGAGGACGTAATCAGAGCAGCATAACTCGACCACATACTACTTTAGCATCACTTTTAATCAGAGCAGCATAACTGGACCACATACCACTTTAACACGACCTTTAATCAAAGCAGCAGAATTGGACCACATACCACTTTAACATCACTTTTAATCAGAGCAGCAGAACTGGACTACATACCACTTTAACATAACCTTTAATCAGAGCAGCAGAACTGGACCACATACCACTTTAACATACCCTTTAATCAGAGCAGCAGAACTGGACCACATACAACTTTAACTAGGGATGCCCCGATCGATCGGCCACCGATCGTTATCGGCCGATAATTAGTATAAATATGCGATCGGGGAATTCCGATAATTAGTCATATTCGCCGATCGCGGAAACTGATCAAGTGGATATCTCACTCGCTTGTCTCAGACACACAGGACCTGCAAACTGCTCCTCCTCCCTAGCCCCGCCCGTACCCGTGTAGAGTTTGTAAACACAGAGGAGGCGGACCTCCTCTGCTGAGTCTAGATAGTGCATTCGACCTGAGCTAACGTTAGCTACCTAGCTATCGTTACTGTTTAAACAAAATTACCCAGTCAACTATTCACTTTTAGTAGGCATTGTCTAACGGTATTTAGCCGGCTAGCTACCGATAGCTCCTGATATCAACAAATGCTCCAGCAAGTCTTGTAGTGCATGTTGATACCTCCGTTAGCTTGCGTTAGCTCGCGTTAGCTGACGTTAATTCACTGTTCAAAACTAAATGTCCGATTGAACTAAATAGTTGTCTTAACGTCATCTAGCCGGCTAGCAGTAGCTACAGATAGCTCCTGATATCAATGTCTTATAACATTGATTGAATGCGTATTCGAGCTGAGGGCTTGCTGAATGTTAAATGACCAAAGCATAACGTTACCAATAGGGTCCCGCTGCAGCGCCGGAGAATCCTTTTTGGTAGCTGGAGGCTACTAGAGTACACACAGACAGTGGAGCTGTTTGCAGATAGCGAGCATTTTGACTTGTTGCGTGGTGGCGATGTCTCGCAGATAATACAAGTACAAGTCTAATTATATAATATATATATTTTATAAAAAAAAAAAAAAAAAATTATATAAAATAATTTTTAATTTCTTTTTAATCAAAAACGATCGGTATCGGATCGGTATCGGCCGATATGGCTCACGACGATCGGTGATCGGTGATCGGTGGCAAAAAACGTGATCGGGGCATCCCTAACTTTAACATACCCTTTCATCAGAGCAGCAGAACTGGACCACATACCACTTTAACATAACCTTTAATCAGAGCAGCAGAACTGGACCACATACCACTTTAACATACCCTTTCATCAGAGCAACAGAACTGGACCACATACCACTTTAACATAACCTTTAATCAGAGCAGCAGAACTGGACCACACTAACTATAACCTTTAGAGGTCAGTTGTTCGAGGATTGAAAGCTCCCAAGCACTGGAATACGCAAATGCAGAACCCTTTTACTTTGACCAGAGTGCTATTTTATCTGGGTATTTAGTTTTTTACTTAAAGGTATAATCTCAAACATTTTCATATAAATACATGTCTATTTTG
>NW_028170925.1:45000-47500 GCF_963971535.1 Notolepis coatsorum | reverse complement strand
TTAACATGCTTTATATCCTCGCCATTACTATATGCCCGTCGCGGTTAAAAACCTTTTTAATTAACGTTAGCGCTAAGCTAGCTAACAACGCTTCCGTTTCCTCTTTCACTCGTCTCTCTTAAGCTACGTCATCCCCCGCTAAGAGTCACGGGAGATGTAGTAAATACAACAGTCCTTCTGTGTAGGCTAGAACGCCGTGAATTATGACAGTAGTTCAAGTTTCTTTATTAGTTGCCATACAAAAATACAGAGTACTTTTATATAAAATGCTTACTGTAGCCACTACAGTAACATCATTAAGTCTGCTATAAGCTATTCTCCCTCTGGTGTGTGCAGATCTTTATGCAGTTTTAAAGCACCTTGGCTTTGTTCTGAATGCACTTTGTTGTAGTTATCCTACAGAGAAAAGAAAATGCACTTGACTTTAATGCACATTTTGTTGTATGCAAAGAGAAAATGTTTAAATTGTACAATCTTTCAGCAGTCAGTCTGGAATTAATGTATGCATTCAAAAGTGCTGAATAAATGTTTTATGGACCCATAATAGTGATTATTAATATTAATTAAGTTAAGTTTTGCCATAATCATGTCTTTTGTCATAATCAGGTAGCTGAACAAAAAAAAAGTACATTATATATATATTTCTATTCATAATTTTCGGCCTTTCGGCATTCGGTTTTCGGCCAACTGTTTCCTATTTTCGGTATCGGTTTTGGCCGAGAATTTCCCATTCGGTGCATCCCTAGTATATACTGTATGTGTAGGACAGTGTGTATCTAGTGTGGGTGAGTATACTGTATACTGTATGTGTAGGACAGTGTGTATCTAGTGTGAGTGATTATATACTGTATACTGTATGTGTAGGATAGTGTGTATCTAGTGTGAGTGAGTATATACTGTATGTGTAGGACAGTGTGTATCTAGTGTGAGTGAGTATATACTGTATGTGAAGGACAGTGTGTATCTAATGTGAGTGAGTATATACTGTACAGTATGTGTAGGATATTGTGTATCTAGTGTGAGTGAGTATACTGTATACCGTATGTGTAGGACAGTGTGTATCTAGTGTGAGTGAGTATATACTGTATGTGAAGGACAGTGTGTATCTAATGTGAGTGAGTATATACTGTACAGTATGTGTAGGATATTGTGTATCTAGTGTGGGTGAGTATATACTGTATGTGTAGGATAGTGTGTATCTAATGTAAGTGAGTATATACTGTATGTGTAGGACAGTGTGTATCTAGTGTGAGTGAGTATATACTGTATGTGTAGGACAGTGTGTATCTAGTGTGAGTGAGTATATACTGTATGTGTAGGACAGTGTGTATCTAGTGTGAGTGAGTATATACTGTATGTGTAGGATAGTGTGTATCTATTCCAGATTAAAGCCCAGTTCCCATCTCTGATTGATTGATTTAAAATTTAGGGATGCCCCGATCACGTTTTTTGCCACCGATACCGATCACCGATCGTCTATGAGCCATATCGGCCGATACCGATACAGATCGTTTTTGGTTTTATAAAAAAAATAAAACATTTAAATATATATATATATTTTTTCAAATAAAATATATATATTATATAATTATACTTGTAGTTGTATTATCTGCGAGACATCGCCACCACGCAACAAGTCAAAATGCTCGCTATCTGCAAACAGCTCCACTGTCTGTGTGTATACTCTGCTTTGGTCAAATCACATTCAGCATGCCCTCAGCTAGCCCCTTTCGTGACTGTGATGCAAGCCAGGGGCTCGAATACGCTTCGAATCAATGTTATAAGCCATTGATATCAGGAGCTATCTGTAGCTACTGCTAGCCGGCTAGATAACGTTAAGACAACGCCTCAGTGAACTATTTAGTTTACTGGGACATTTCATATAAACAGTGAGCTAACATGAGCTAACGTGAGCTACCTAGCTAACGGGGGTATCATGCACTACTAGACTATTGCTGGAGCATTTGTTGATATCAGGAGCTATCAGTAGCTAGCCGGCTAGATAACGTTAAGACAACGCCTCAGTGAACTATTTAGTTTACTGGGACATTTCATTTAAACAGTGAGCTAACGTGAGCTAATGTTAGCTACCGAGCTACCTAGCTAACGGAGGTATCATGCACTACTAGACTATTGCTGGAGCATTTGTTGATATCAGGAGCTATCAGTAGCTAGCCAGCTAGATACCGTTAGACAATGCCTCATGTATTAAACTAAAAGTGAATAGTTGACTGGGTCATTTTGTTTAAACAGTAACATTAGCTAGGTAGCTAACGTTAGCTCACAGAGGTCGCATGCACTAGACTAGAGCAGACTATTGCCGGAGGCAATAGGAGCCTCTGTTGACACGGGTCTGGGAGGGGCAGGGGGAGGAGGAGGAGGAGGAGGAGGGGGAGTGGCAGTGCGCTGCAGCTCTGTGTGCTTGAGAGAGAAGCCAGCGAGTGAGAACTCCGCTAAGAATTGGATCATGTTTTTCGATCGGTTTTCACGATCGGCGAAA
>NW_028170925.1:40000-42500 GCF_963971535.1 Notolepis coatsorum | reverse complement strand
GTGTGTGTGTGTGTGTGTGTGTGTGTGCTCGCTGTGTGTGACTAACTGCTACCTGTGTTACCGTGGCTCCTGGTGGAGATGATGTTAGGGTCCATGGTGACCTTGGTCTGTAATGTAATCATGAGGAGCAGCGCCGCCATAAACAGGCTAATAGATGCAGCTACATGTCAGGCATCACACACATCAAAACACATCAGGCCTCACATCACATCTCACGGTACGGCGCACACACACACACACACACACACCTGCACAATGTACACTGAGGTGAGGTCCACACACACACACACACACACACACACACACACACACACACACACACACACACACACACACACACACACCTGCACAATGTACACTGAGGTGAGGTCCACACACACACACACACACACACACACACACACACACACACACACACACACACACACACACACACACACACACACACACACACACACACACACACACACATGACAGGTTGCATCAACATGTAAATCTGAGGAAAGAAATATGAACATACAGTACACACACACACACCACAGTGGCCCCCTGTGTGGAGCCTGACAGGCCGCTCTGAGGCTCTGGTCCTCTCCCTCTCCTCTCCCCGCGCTGTTTGGCTTTGGGGTTGTGTCCCCCGCCCTCTCACTCTTGACCCATGACCTCTGGCCTCGGTCCGTCAGCCAGCAGACACCAGCGCTGAGCTGACAGCTCCCAAGCCCACACACGCCTCCGCTCCAGAGAGAGAGAGAGAGAGAGAGAGAGAGAGAGAGATGAAAGAGGGAGAGAGGAGGGTGGGGGTATTGAGCTGGACTGTATCTCTCTGTGTTTAACCACTGACCTCTCTCAGTGCATGCCCAATGAGGCTGACAGTTTACCTGGTCAGGGAGGTCAGATTATGCTGAGCGAGAGAGAGAGAGAGAGAGAGAGAGAGAGAGAGAGAGAGAGAGAGACATGATATGGATCTGCTAGTAACCACTCACAAGTCGGCGACAGTGGCTCAGGAGGTAGAGCGGTCGTCTGGTAATCAGAAGGTTCACAGTTTGATTCCAGCTCCTCCCGTCGAAGTGTCCTTGAGCAAGACACCTAACCCCCTAACTTATTACTAAATATTTAATGAACACAATCTTTACAAAGTAACTGTACTAGAGAGAGAAGGAGGCTATGTTCACACTGCAGGCAAAAGTGACCCAAATCAGTTTTTTTTGCTCATGTTACTCAGATCAGTTTTTCACGACAGTATGAGCAGCACCAATCACATGGAGTCTGATCTCAATTCTGATTTGGGCCACTTTCATACAGGTATGTGGTCCTAAATCAGATACAGGTTTGCAATGCGACCTCAGTCTGAACAGTTATGCGACTTTCATGTGACTTTTTCGTCACTCTAGATTGACATTCATTCATTCATTCATTCATTGACATTCGTCACAATTTCTTCGCGTCCATCTTCTTTATTGTTAATTTGTGCATGCTGGTCAGTTCAGGAGCATGACCAGTTCACACTGGAATCGGATATTGGCCACATCATTTGAAGGCTTGCAGTGTGAACATAGCCAAACACTCGTACAGCAACAATCCGGCGATCATTTAGTAATTTATCAAAAGAGAGAAGCACAATCAAGAAGCCCAGAGGAGCAATAAAGACAGTTATGTGTATATTTATATAGCATACAGCCATGTTTCAAGTTTCAAGTTTCTTTATTAGTTGTCATACAAAAGTACAGAATACTTTTATATAAAATGCTTCTTTCTGTTTTGCTCCAGAGATTGTGCTAGATAAAAATAGATAAGTATAAAATAAGTATAATAAGTATCAAATAGAAGTCAAGTATGTAGACAAAAGTGTTCAATATATACATATATACAATATACAATGCAGAGTAGGAAAGTAACTTAGTTACAATACAATACAGTACAATGTAGAAATGGGATGAGGTACAATTTAGGTACAATTTACAGTAAGGTGTAATGAGGTATGAGTTGTAGTTCAAATTCTTTACCAATAAATATAAAGTGTGTTAAGTGTCTAAATTGGGTAAAGTGGGTGCTGCAGTGAGTTGTTTGTTTAAAGTGAGTGTGTGCGTGTGGATGTGTGTGCTGTGAGTGTATTTGATGGTTGTTACATAGTGTTATTGTCATTTAGCATCCTGATGGCCTGAGGATAGAAGCTTCTTCTGAGTCTCTCTGTTCTGGCCATGAGACTCCGGTATAGCTTGCCTGACCGCAGCAGTTCAAAGAGGCAGTTGTTTGGGTGGCTGGAGTCTTTGATTATTCTCTTAGCCTTACCCATGCAATGCTTGTTATAAATGTCCTGGAGAGTGGGAAGCCCACCTCCAATTGTGCGTTCCGCTGAACGGGCCACTCTCTGTAGTCTGCTACGGTCTTGTGCGGTGCTATTCCCAAACCAGGAGGTGATATTGCCAGTCAGGATGCTCTCTATTGTGCATGAGTAGAAGTTCTTAAGGATCTTCTGACTCACTTGGAACTTCCTTAGGCGCCT
>NW_028170925.1:0-35000 GCF_963971535.1 Notolepis coatsorum | reverse complement strand
CTCTATCTTGTACTCTCTCTCCCCCTGTCTATCTATCTCTCTGTCTCCCTCTCTCTATCTTGCGCTCTCTCTCTCTCCCCCTGTCTATCCATCTCTCTGTGTGTGTGTGTCTCACTCTCCCTCTCTCTCTATCTCTCCCTCCCTCCCTCCCTCCCTCCCTCCCTCCCTCCCTCCCTCCCTCCCTCCCTCCCTCCCTCCCTCCCTCCCTCTTTCTCAGATAGAGTCTTCCTCTGTGTCTTTGGACCAGGCCAGTAAAGACGGTCTGGGCAGTCGATCGTATCAGACTATCAGGCCAGTTCAACCATAAATTACGTGCAGCTAACAAAGCGTGGTGTTGTAACCACCATTACACAGGCAGTCAAAGTCACCCCAGCCCACACAGACAGCAGGTCCACCGTACGAAGCCCTCGCTGGCTCCCTGCAGGTTGAGGGGGATGGGAGAGCGGGGGATGGGGGTGGAACGATATGGTCAGTCACAAATTAAAATTTGAAAAGCCTATGGCAGGCACAAGACCTGCATGGAAGAAACTGCGTTGAAGGTGTCACATTTGTGACGTTCACCAGGTGATGATCTAGTCTCTGTTACAGCCGCGTCGGCTCAATACGGTCTCACGTAAAACGTAAATTAAGTACTTAATCGACCACAGGAAAAAAGGTACATACTGTACATTATGTTATATAAATAATATATTTACATTTTGTATTGGCAAAAGTCCAAAAAACCACCCACCCTGATACAAACACAGCAATATTATGATGATAGAAAGTTAGGGTTATGGTTAGTTTAAGGCAACAGTGTGGTTAAGGTTAGGGTTAAGGCTATGGTTATTTTAAGGTAACAGTGTGGTTAAGGTTAGCATTAGGGTTAGGTTTTTTTTTAAGGTAACAGTGTGGTTAAGGTTAGGGTTAGAGTTAAGGTTATGGTTAGTTTAAGGTAACAGTGTGGTTAAGGTTCTAGTTAGTTCATGGTAACAGTGTGGTTAACTCATTCTGTGCCAGCTATTATCCTCATCCTGTAGTCCGTGGGCCACGCTAAAAGAGTATTTTCACTGTGCGTCACGATGTGTGCAGAGCTATATCTATATTCTATATTATAGCTATGGAGACAATACTATGGCTCATTTGACAGTCACTATCTCTCGTCCAACATGAAAAAAAATAAAATATGTACATAAATGTTTTCATGTATACGTTTGCGTGTTATCCCGTGGTGAATATTGTATAGTTTCAGAGTGATCCACGCTAATTCCTGGAAGCTGCGTTATGGAGCGCTATGTGAATTTTGCTAAAGTCGTTCGCGTTGCTCGCCTGGACACATTACTATTTCCAAATCAAAGGTATATAATAGGTATTATGTTTCATCATGAATACATCAAAGGGGGGGGGGGTCGTTTTTTGATGCTCTGATCGTCAGCAACGGCATGTAGTTTAAATACTACATACGTTGATCGTTGCGATTGATTTGAAATCATTATTGGATCAAAGTAGGATTGATGTCATATAGTCCTTACCTTTACTAGGAGGTATCCCAAAATGAATATTCCAATTGTCTGATCGCGATTTCCAGTATTGATGTCCATCGGGTCCCTGACATGAACTGGCACAAAATATCCATCAAGTGTGTTCCACGCGTTCCAAGTTGCTCGAATGAAGCGTTTCACTTGGCTTGGTCTAAATTCTCTGCCCGGACCATATACAATGTAACACAGTGTGAAATAAGGTTTCAAAGGGTAGGCGATACTGCCACCTAGCAGATTTGGCCGGTATTGCACTCTCGGGGTCTCAGAATGAGTTCCAATGATAACACCAAGGTCTGTGAGAGTGTATAGGATATTAAAATCGGGAAAAAAGGAAAACGGACAAAATAACGTATATATATATACGTTATTGGCACTCAACGGTTGGCGAGCAAACACGTATATACAGTATACGCTAATGGCACAGAAAGTGTTAAGGGTAGAGTTAGAGTTATGGTTAGTTTAAGATAACATTGTGGTTAAGGTTAAGGCCGAGATATGCTTCAATGTCATTGTGTTGTACATTCAGACTTCCTCGGTCAGTCTTTCCTTGATTTGGTCCATGTTTGTAATGTAGTTAATCACGATCGATAATGGAACGCTCCGACCGAGCTCCAGAGATGATAAATGGTAAATACGGAAGTACGTCAGAGGATCAGCCCAGTCCAGGGCAGCGCTGCGCTGTGGCTTGCAGGAGCTGGGCAGGCTCGTCACAACCTTCAGAAACACTTTGACGGAGGTATAAATGAGGCATAACACATGCATGGAGAAACTGCATTGAAGGTTCCAGATTGGTGACGATGATCTAACCACAGACATTATTGGTCTTGTAGTAAATTAAAAAAATTAAAACATTTTAAATCCGATTTTCTCTTTGAAATATCAATTCAAGGTAAAAAGGACATGAATTGTTCATGCCATCACGAACAAGACTGTATCCGCTAATGAATAAATTATAATTTTGATCCCCATTTTCTAACATCAGGATTAGATCTTGTGTAAAGACCCTACTTGCTATAAAACTAAGTATAAAACCTACTTCTCCCTGTGTAGCCGTATCCTGCAGGTCTGTACTGTGTGTTGAGCAGACCAGTCCCATCCCACAGGCTCTCCCAGCTCTGTGTGTGTGTGTGTGTGTGTGTGTGTGTGTGTGTGTGTGTGTGTGTGCGCGTGTGTGTGCGCGTGTGTGTGCGCGTGTGTGTGTGTGTGTGTGTGTGAGAGAGAGAGAATGTGTGTGTGTGTGTGTGTGTGTGTGTGTGTGTGTGTGTGTGTGTGTGTGTGTGTGTGTGTGTGTGTGTGTGTGTGTGTGTGTGTGTGTGTGTGTGTGTGTGTGAGAGAATGAGTGTGTGTGTGTGTGTGTGAGAATGAGTGTGTGTGTGTGAGAATGAGTGTGTTAGTGGCTAATTGCAAGCGTGTTCTATACTGCAGCCCTGCCCCAGAGGTTAGTGTTAGCACACACACACTCTAGCAGGACAAATGAGAATACACCCCACCATCTGCCCAGTAGAGGGACACTCTCGCCCTCTCCTCATCCCTCTACCCTTGTCCCCTTGTCCCCTCTCCTTTCTCTTTCCACTTTTCTTCTCATTCTCATTCCTTCCTATACACTGTTTCCCCCCCCTCCACTTCTCTTCTTTTCTGTTCTCCCTCTTTACTATTTATATCTCTCTACCACCCTCCTCCATCTCTACCACCTCATCTATCTCAATCTATCTACCACCTCTATCTCTCTACCATCCTCCTATATATATATATATCTACCACCCTCCTATATCTCTACCACCTCCTCTATATCTATCTATCTATCTATCTATCTATCTATCTATCTATCTATCTATCTATCTATCTATCTATCTATCTATCTATCTATCTATCTATCTATCTATCTAATAGAATTGTATTTAACACTGTAAAGTATTTAAAAAAAAATCTGTTTCTGTGCTTGCATGTAATTTTAGCCATCTTAACATTATCAGTGCCGACCTTGTTTACCTTTTTACCGGGTTGAATGCCATCATCCACTTCAATGTTAGCGGTAAAAACGCATAATCTATGTTTTAAATTATGGCTATGTGTCTAATCTGCCCGTCGCTTATCAATGACTCGTTTGCAGTCAACATTGTCGAAACGGATTGTTTTTTTATCGGTTCATTTTCGTTTTATAGCATTTTGAAAAGCCCTCGTATATATAATATAAAGATTCCGTGATAAAAGACATTTACTGGAATATTCTAGAATACACGAAAACGTTGTCATTTTTCGGCCTATTTATGAATCATTTTCAAATAAACGCTAGATTATCGATAGTATATGTGTACGTATGCACGCTATAGAGGCGATCTGAAAAATCGATTCTCTTATTTCCTCATCAGCGATCACAGCCAAACAGCCACATCACACATAGGGTAAACGCTGAAATCTCCGTGAAAACAGGTCTGATTATCCTAAGACTGGTAAAATAGATTCCTTACCTGAGATCAGATGTTATCCAAAAAGATTATTCCAATTCCTAATCGCCATTCCAAATATCGATCACGCTTATTGATTGATTATTGGCTGCTGTAAATATATATTCCAGGCTGATTTCCGTCTCGCGATCAGATCCCTCTTGATCAGACATCTCGCCAGCACAATGGAGCCAGTTGGCTCCACCTCTACAGATCTACAGATCCCAGGTCAGTCTAATTACACAGGGATAGACGATAGCGCTTTTCCCCCATCTGAGCTCCTGGAGGAGCTGCTGTACCAACGGGAGACTCGGTTGATGGAATATGAATTCAGATCGCTAATAAAAAAATAAAACTATAATTGTCGTCGTCGGCACTCAATGGGGGGGCTAATAAAATGAGATATGACGTCCCATGTGTAATGGGGGGGCTAATAAAATGAGATATGACGTCCCATGTGTTAATTGTTAGTTTCATTATGCATTGTGTGTTGAGTACTGACTTTTAATAATTTTGTTTTGCAATAATAATTGTTTTTGTATGTTTTTTTTGTGTGGACCCCAGGAAGACTAGCTGGTTGCTATTGCACCAGCTAATGCGGATCCGTAATACAATCAAAATCTCTATCTCTATCTCTATACCACCCCCCTCTATTTCTACCATCTCCTCTATCTCGATATCTCTACCAACCTCCTCTATCTCTCTACCATCCTCCTATCTCTATCTCTACCACCTCATCTATCTCTACCACCTCCTCTAACTCTACCACCTCATCTATCTCTACCACCCTCCTCTATCTCTCTACCATCTCCTCTATCTCTATATCTACCACCTCCTCTATCTCTACCACCTCATCTATCTCTACCACCCTCCTCTATCTCTCTACCATCTCCTCTATCTCTATCTCTACCACCTCATCTATCTCTACCACCTCCTCTAACTCTACCACCTCATCTATCTCTACCACCCTCCTCTATCTCTCTACCATCTTCTCTATCTCTACCTCTCCTATATCTCTATTTCTCTATCACCTCAGCTATCTCTCTACCACCTCCTATATCTCTCTACCACCTCCTCTATCTATATCTCTCTACCATCCTCCTCTATCGCTCTATCACAACCTCTATCTCTCTACCATCCTCCTCTATCTCTATCTCTCTACCACCCTCCTCTATCTCTACCACCATCCTCTATCTCTCTACCACCCTCCTCCATCTATCTACCACCTCCTCTATCTCTATCCCTCTACCACCCTCCTCCACCTCTCTACCACCTCCTCCATCTCTCTACCACCTCCTCTATCTCTCTACCACCCTCCTCCATCTCTCTACCACCTCCTCTATCTCTATCACCTCCTCCATCTCTCTACCACCTCCTATATCTCTCTACCACCCTCCTCCATCTCTCTACCACCTCCTCTATCTCTACCACCTCCTCTACCTCTACCACCTCCTCTATCTCTCTACCACCTCCTCTATCTCTATACCACCTCCTCTAACTCTACCACCTCCTCTATCTCTATACCACCTCCTCTATCTCTATACCACCTCCTCTATCTCTCTACCACCTCCTCTATCTCTCTACCACCTCCTCTATCTCTATACCACCTCCTCTAACTCTACCACCTCCTCTATCTCTCTACCACCCTCCTCCATCTCTCTACCACCTCTATCTCTACCACCTCCTATATCTCTACCACCTCTATCTCTACCCCCCTCCTCCATCTCTCTACCACCTCCTCTATCTCTACCACCTCCTCTATCTCTACCACCCTCCTCCATCTCTCTACCACCTCCTCTATCTCTACCACCCTCCTCTATCTCTACCACCTCTATCTCTACCACCTCCTCTATCTCTATACCACCTCCTCTAACTCTACCACCTCCTCTAACCCTAACCCTAACCCTCCTATATCTCTACCAACTCCTATCTCTCTACCACCACCTCTATCTATCTCTCTGCCATCCTCCTATATCTCTACCACCTCATCTATCTCTATCACCCCCTCTATCTCTACCACCTCATCTATCTCTACCACCTCATCTATCTCTACCACCTCCTCTAACTCTACCACCTCCTATATCTCTCTACCACCTCCTCTATCTCTCTACCACCTCCTCTATCTCTACCACCTCATCTATCTCTCTACCACCCCCTCTATCTCTACCACCTCATCTATCTCTACCACCTCCTCTATCTCTACCACCTCCTCTAACTCTACCACCTCCTCTATCTCTCTACCACCTCCTCTATCTCTACCACCTCATCTATCTCTCTACCACCCTCCTCTATCTCTCTACCACCTCCTCTATCTCTACCACCTCCTCTAACTCTACCACCTCCTCTATCTCTCTACCACCTCCTCTATCTCTCGACCACCTCCTCTATCTCTCTACCACCTCCTCTATCTCTCTACCACCTCCTCTATCTCTCTACCACCTCCTCTATCTCTCTACCACCCTCCTCTATCTCTACCACCTCCTCTAACTCTCTACCACCTCCTCTATCTCTACCACCTCCTCTATCTCTACCACCTCCTCTAACTCTACCACCTCCTCTATCTCTCTACCACCTCCTCTATCTCTCTACCACCTCCTCTATCTCTCTACCACCTCCTCTATCTCTCTACCACCTCCTCTATCTCTCTACCACCCTCCTCTATCTCTACCACCTCCTCTATCTCTCTACCACCTCCTCTATCTCTCTACCACCTCCTCTAACTCTCTACCACCTCCTCTATCTCTCTACCACCTCATCCTATATCTCTACCACCTCCTCTATCTCTCTACCACCTCCTCTATCTCTCGACCACCTCCTCTATCTCTACCACCTCCTCTATCTCTCTACCACCCTCCTCTATCTCTCTACCACCTCCTCCTATATCTCTACCACCTCCTCTATCTCTCTACCACCTCCTCTATCTCTACCACCCTCCTCTATCTCTACCACCTCCTCTATCTCTCTACCACCTCCTCTATCTCTACCACCCTCCTCTATCTCTACCACCTCCTCTATCTCTCTACCACCTCATCTATCTATACCACCTCCTCTATCTCTCTACCACCTCCTCCTATATCTCTACCACCTCCTCTATCTCTACCACCTCTTCTATCTCTACCACCTCATCTATCTATACCACCTCCTCTATCTCTACCACCTCCTCTATCTCTACCACCTCCTCTATCTCTCTACCACCCTCCTCTATCTCTACCACCTCCTCTATCTCTACCAACTCCTATCTATCTACCACCACCTCTATCTATCTCTCTGCCATCCTCCTATATCTCTACCACCTCATCTATCTCTACCACCCCCTCTATCTCTACCACCTCATCTATCTCTACCACCTCATCTATCTCTACCACCTCCTCTATCTCTCTACCACCTCCTCTATCTCTACCACCTCATCTATATCTCTACCACCCTCCTCTATCTCTACCACCTCCTCTATATCTCTACCACCTCCTATATCTCTACCACCTCCTCTATCTCTCTACCACCTCCTCTATCTCTCGACCACCTCCTCTATCTCTCTACCACCTCCTCTATCTCTCTACCACCTCCTCTATCTATCTACCACCTCCTCTATCTCTACCACCCCCTCTATCTCTCTACCACCTCCTCTATCTCTCTACCACCCTCCTCTATCTCTACCACCTCCTCTAACTCTCTACCACCTCCTCTATATCTACCACCTCCTCTATCTCTACCACCTCCTCTAACTCTACCACCTCCTCTATCTCTCTACCACCTCCTCTATCTCTCTACCACCTCCTCTATCTCTCTACCACCTCCTCTATCTCTCTACCACCCTCCTCTATCTCTACCACCTCCTCTATCTCTCTACCACCTCCTCTATCTCTCTACCACCTCCTCTAACTCTCTACCACCTCCTCTATCTCTCTACCACCTCCTCTATCTCTCTACCACCTCCTCTATCTCTCTACCACCTCCTCTATCTCTCTACCACCCTCCTCTATCTCTCTACCACCTCCTCCTATATCTCTACCACCTCCTCTATCTCTCTACCACCCCCTCTATCTCTACCACCTCATCTATCTCTACCACCTCATCTATCTCTACCACCTCCTCTATCTCTACCACCTCCTCTAACTCTACCACCTCCTCTATCTCTCTACCACCTCCTCTATCTCTACCACCTCATCTATCTCTCTACCACCCTCCTCTATATCTCTACCACCTCCTATATCTCTACCACCTCCTCTATCTCTACCACCTCCTCTAACTCTACCACCTCCTCTATCTCTCGACCACCTCCTCTATCTCTCTACCACCTCCTCTATCTCTACCACCTCCTCTATCTCTCTACCACCTCCTCTATCTCTCTACCACCCTCCTCTATCTCTACCACCTCCTCTAACTCTCTACCACCTCCTCTATCTCTACCACCTCCTCTATCTCTACCACCTCCTCTAACTCTACCACCTCCTCTATCTCTCTACCACCTCCTCTATCTCTCTACCACCTCCTCTATCTCTCTACCACCTCCTCTATCTCTCTACCACCTCCTCTATCTCTCTACCACCCTCCTCTATCTCTACCACCTCCTCTATCTCTCTACCACCTCCTCTATCTCTCTACCACCTCCTCTAACTCTCTACCACCTCCTCTATCTCTCTACCACCTCATCCTATATCTCTACCACCTCCTCTATCTCTCTACCACCTCCTCTATCTCTCGACCACCTCCTCTATCTCTACCACCTCCTCTATCTCTCTACCACCCTCCTCTATCTCTCTACCACCTCCTCCTATATCTCTACCACCTCCTCTATCTCTCTACCACCTCCTCTATCTCTACCACCTCCTCTA
Organism: Notolepis coatsorum; assembly: GCF_963971535.1. Classification (NCBI taxonomy): domain Eukaryota; kingdom Metazoa; phylum Chordata; class Actinopteri; order Aulopiformes; family Paralepididae; genus Notolepis; species Notolepis coatsorum. Next base: position 26,204 of record NW_028170925.1, on the reverse strand, counting down.
TCTCTACCACCCTCCTCTATCTCTACCACCTCCTCTATCTCTCTACCACCTCCTCTAACTCTACCACCTCATCTATCTATACCACCTCCTCTATCTCTCTACCACCTCCTCCTATATCTCTACCACCTCATCTATCTATACCACCTCCTCTATCTCTCTACCACCTCCTCTATCTCTACCACCTCCTCTATCTCTCTACCACCCTCCTCTATCTCTACCACCTCCTCTATCTCTACCACCTCCTCTATCTCTACCACCTCCTCTAACTCTACCACCTCCTCTATCTCTCTACCACCTCCTCTATCTCTACCACCTCATCTATCTCTCTACGACCCTCCTCTATATCTCTACCACCTCCTATATCTCTACCACCTCCTCTATCTCTACCACCTCCTTTAACTCTACCACCTCCTCTATCTCTACCACCTCCTCTAACTCTACCACCTCCTCTATCTCTACCACCTCCTCTAACTCTCTACCACCTCCTCTATCTACCACCTCCTCTATATCTACCACCTCCTCTAACTCTCTACCACCTCCTCTAACTCTACCACCTCCTCTAACTCTACCACCTCCTCTATCTCTACCACCTCCTCTATCTCTCTACCACCTCCTCTATCTCTCTACCACCTCCTCTATCTCTACCACCTCCTCTAACTCTACCACCCCCTCTATCTATACCACCTCCTCTAACTCTACCACCTCATCTATCTATACCACCTCCTCTAACTCTACCACCTCCTCTATCTCTCTACCACCTCCTCTATCTCTATACCACCTCCTCTAACTCTACCACCTCATCTATCTATACCACCTCTTCTATCTCTACCACCTCCTCTATCTCTCTACCACCTCCTCTATATCTCTACCACCCCCTCTATCTCTACCACCTCATCTATCTATACCACCTCTTCTATCTCTACCACCTCCTCTATCTCTCTACCACCTCCTCTATATCTCTACCACCTCCTCTATCTCTACCACCTCTATCTACCACCTCCTCTATCTCTACCACCTCCTCTAACTCTCTACCACCTCCTCTATCTCTCTACCACCTCCTCTATCTCTCTACCACCTCCTCTATCTCTCTACCACCTCCTCTATCTCTCTACCACCCTCCTCTATCTCTACCACCTCCTCTAACTCTCTACCACCTCCTCTATCTCTCTACCACCTCCTCCTATATCTCTACCACCTCCTCTATCTCTCTACCACCTCCTCTATCTCTCTACCACCTCCTCTATCTCTACCACCTCCTCTATCTCTCTACCACCCTCCTCTATCTCTACCACCTCCTCTATCTATCTACCACCTCCTCTAACTCTACCACCTCCTCTATCTCTCTACCACCTCCTCTATCTCTACCCCAAAATCTATCTCTATACCACCTCCTCTATCTCTCTACCACCTCCTCTATCTCTACCACCTCCTCTATCTCTACCACCTCCTCTATCTCTCTACCACCTCCTCTATCTCTCTACCACCTCATCTATCTATACCACCTCATCTATCTATACCACCTCCTCTATCTCTCTACCACCTCCTCTATCTCTACCACCTCCTCTATCTCTCTACCACCCTCCTCTATCTCTACCACCTCCTATATCTCTACCACCTCATCTATCTCTCTACCACCCTCCTCTATCTATACCACCTCCTTTAACTCTACCACCTCATCTATCTATACCACCTCCTCTATCTCTACCACCTCCTCTATCTCTCTACCACCCTCCTCTATCTCTACCACCTCCTCTATCTATCTACCACCTCCTCTATCTCTACCACCTCCTCTATCTCTACCACCTCCTCTATCTCTCTACCACCTCATCTATCTATACCACCTCCTTTAACTCTACCACCTCATCTATCTATACCACCTCTCCTAACTCTACCACCTCCTCTATCTCTCTACCACCTCCTCTATCTCTACCACCTCCTCTATCTCTACCACCTCCTCTATCTCTACCACCTCCTCTAACTCTACCACCTCCTCTATCTCTCTACCACCTCCTCTATCTCTACCACCTCATCTATCTCTCTACCACCCTCCTCTATATCTCTACCACCTCCTATATCTCTACCACCTCCTCTATCTCTCTACCGCCTCCTCTAACTCTACCACCTCCTATATCTCTCTACCACCTCCTCTATCTCTCTACCACCTCCTCTATCTCTACCACCTCCTCTATCTCTCTACCACCTCCTCTATCTCTATACCACCTCCTCTATCTCTCTACCACCTCCTCTATATCTCTACCACCTCCTCTATCTCTATACCACCTCTTCTATCTCTCTACCACCTCTTCTATCTCTCTACCACCTCCTATATCTCTCTACCACCTCCTCTATCTCTACCACCTCCTCTATCTCTACCACCCTCCTCTATCTCTACCACCTCCTCTAACTCTACCACCTCCTCTATCTCTCTACCACCTCCTCTATCTCTTTACCACCTCCTCTATCTCTACCACCTCCTCTATCTCTCTACCACCCTCCTCTATCTCTCTCTACCACCTCCTCTATCTCTATCACCTCCTCTAACTCTACCACCTCCTCTATCTCTCTACCACCCTCCTCTATCTCTCTCTACCACCTCCTCTATCTCTATCACCTCCTCTAACTCTACCACCTCCTCTATCTCTCTACCACCTCCTCTATGTCTCTACCACCTCCTCTATCTCCCTCTACCACCCCTCCTCTCTCTTTTTCCCTCCTTCCTTCTTTCAACCTCTGCCTCTTTCCATCCAATCCATGTCAGGTGGGGGGCGTGTGTGTGCATGTGTGTGTGTGTGTGTGTTAAGGTGTTGTGGTCCTCGATCCGACCGCAGACTTCCAGAATGTTCCGTGGCCGCCGTTCCGTGGGGTCTGACACAGAAGGTGACCCCCGGTCGGTAACCTTGGAGACCAACTTTATTAAAATGAATTTGAGGAGAGGGGCCATCCTGACAGCAGCATAATTACATCGCAGAGCATCAACGCTAATTTATGCAGCCTGCATTCAACCGGTCAGGAGCACCGAGATGGGGTCAGCCTCGACACACACGCGCACACACACACACACACACACACACACACAGATACACACACACACACACACACACACACACACACACACACACACACACATACACATACACATACACATACACACACTCACACACTCACACATACTGTACACATACACACAGGCACACACATTTGCACATACTGGGATGTACACATGCTGTACACACACACACTCACACTCACACAGGGAGATATACAGTCTCTTCTCACACGACACCCCTCTCTGTAGTGTATTTAGCAGCGACACGCAGACAGTGAACAGCTCTTATTAGTGTCAGAGTCTGATAAACACAGCAGATAGAACGACTACGCTGCGCATTACACACTATATCTGAGATGTGTTTGTACTCTCTCTCTCTCTCTCTCTCTCTCTCTCTCTCTGTCTCTCTCTCTGTCGCTCACTCACTCACTCACTCACTCACTCACTCACTCACTCACTCACTCACACACTCACTCACACACTCACTCACACTCACTCACACTCACTCACTCACTCACTCACTCACACACTCACTCACTCACTCACTCACTCACTCACTCACTCACTCACTCACTCACACTCACTCACACTCACTCACTCACTCACACACTCACTCACTCACACACTCACTCACTCACACACACACTGGCTGCACCTTCGAGGAGGAAGAAAGCATAGGTGTGTGAATGAAGAAGAGAAAGAGGTCTACAGTATGAACACTGAAGGGGGAGAGCAGCAAGAGGAGAGAGAAGGAAGAAAGGAGTGGAAGAAAGGAGTGGACAGGAAGAGGAGAGGAGTGTGAAGAAGGAGAGAAGAGTGAAGGAGGAAAGGAGAGGAGAGTGAAGGGGGAGGAGAAGAGAACAAGGAGGGGGAGGAGAGGACAGTGAAGGAGGAGGAGGTGAGGAGAGGAGGAGGGAGAGGAGGGGACAGTGAAGGAGGAGGAGAGGAGGAGGGGGAGGAGGGGACAGTGAAGGAGGAGAGGAGGAGGGGGAGGAGAAGAGGAGGGGGAGGAGGGGACAGTGAAGGAGGAGAGGAGGAGGGGGAGGAGGGGACAGTGAAGGAGGAGGAGAGGAGGAGGGGGAGGAGAGGACAGTGAAGGAGGAGAGGGGGAGGAGAGGAGGAGGGGGAGGAGAGCATAGATATATATAGAACACTAGATAGCTTAAGGCGGAGTCACCAGCGTCACTGAACCGCCGCCATCTTGCCCAGGTCAGCCTTGAGTGAGAGTGAGGCCCTGTCCACACGAGAGTTTGGATTTAATATGACCGAAGTTTGAAAAAATAAAACTCCGTCCACACGGTGAACACAGGTGGACAACCGTGTATAACTGCGTACTCACGGGCAGAGCTGGAACCCAGCAACCGATACATTTAGTACAATGTAATACAATGCCAAAGCAGTAGGCGGCGATGTTGTTCAGACATGAAGGCCATTTCAACCAATCAGAAAAGACTGAACGCTCACTAAACTTCCTGTTGGGTCGCGATCTGCCATTAATTAACTGAAGAAGAAGAAGTAACGTTACCGATATGAAATGGATGTAAACGTTATTTAACAGATTGCAGAATGGGTACAATACAATACGGCTCAATACAAACAATTGTTAAGGGGATGCAGTCTGGACTGGGTTCCTTATAAGTTATAACAATAACTTGACAACACATGAGTTTAGTTTAGCTGCAGCTACATGTTTACTCTGAGCGTCAACAGACATCAGTCGATCACAACACTCTTCAACACAGACGATACGTTTTGAACAAAAGTTTGTTACAATCATTTTCATATAACGCTACTTGGGACAGCTCTGCTGTAAACACTGGTGTAGTTGGCTCTGCTCTAATCTCTCTACCCCGCGGTCTGCCGTGAACATGGGGAATAATTGCGACAGCTCTGCTGTAAACACTGGGAATAACCTCGGTTGCTATGCCCACACGCAACTGCAAAACCGCACAACTCCACCCTGGCCACCGGTTTCAAAAGACCGCGGTTGCAGTGTAGCAAATCCCCGGTTGTGTGTGGCCGAACAGTGCAACTGCGCACATACAATCACGGTTACATTAAACCCAGCGTTCGTGTGGACGGGGCCTGAGTGAGCTGCACAGACAAAAATACTCATAACTCGCTGAAATATTGACGGATTTACAAACGGGTTGGTTTGCTATAAACATCAAATATGTAGTTATGATACTGCATACTTATAAAAAAAGAATTTTTAAAGATGTTTTTTTTTACAAACCGCTTGAATCATAGCCACGTTAATAATGCTTGTAATAAACCAAACCGTTTGTAAATCCGTCAATATTTCAGCGAGTTATGAGTATTTTTGTCTGTGCAGCTCACTCACTCTCACTCAAGGCTGACCTGGGCAAGATGGCGGCGGTTCAGTGACGTCGCTCTCCATTGGCCGGCAGCACGGGTAAGCTATCTAGTGTTCTATATATATCTATGGAGGAGAGGACAGTGAAGGAGGAGAGGAGGAGGGGGAGGAGGGAGAGGAGAGGACAGTGAAGGAGGAGGAGAGGAGGGGGAGGAGAGGACAGTGAAGGAGCAGGAGAGGAGGGGGAGGAGAGGACAGGGCGCGGAGAATAGAGGAGGAGAGGACAGTGAAGGAGGAGGGGGAGGAGAGTGAAGGAGGACAAGAGAGGAGAGTGAAGGAGGAGAAGAGAGGAGAGTGAAGGAGGAGAGACGGGGGAGAAGAGAGGAGGAGAGGAGAGTGAAGGAGGAGAGGCAGGGGAGAAGAGAGTGAAGGAGGAGAAGAGAGGAGAGTGAAGGAGGAGAGGCGGGGGAGAAGAGAGTGAAGGAGGAGGGGAGAGGAAGGAGGAGAGTGAAGGAGGAGGGGAGAGGAAGGAGGAGAGGCGGAGGAGAGGAGAGTGAAGGAGGAGGGGAGAGGAAGGAGGAGAGGCGGAGGAGAGGAGAGTGAAGGAGGAGGGGAGAGGAAGGAGGAGAGGCGGAGGAGAGGAGAGTGAAGGAGGAGGGGAGAGGAAGGAGGAGAGGCGGAGGAGAGGAGAGTGAAGGAGGAGGGCAGGAGGGGGAGAAGAGAGGAGGAGAGGAGAGTGAAGGAGGAGGGCAGGAGGGGGAGAAGAGAGGAGGATAGGATAGTGAAGGAGGAGAGTGAAGGAGGAGGAGGAGGAGAGGAGAGTGAAGGAGGAGGGGGAGGAGGAGGAGGAAAGGAGAGTGGAGGAGGAGAGAAGGAGAGGAGCAGGGTGGTGGGTGGGGGGGGGCAGGGGGTCTGTGTAGAAGGGTGTCATGGATATGACTCACTGCTCCAGGCGCTGCGTTGGAGCTGTGGTGACCAAGGGCACACTAATCTATCCCATTAGCAGGCTCTCCAACTCTCTCATAATGTTGCTGCTAGCTGCTCTCCTGTGACATGTTCCTAGTCTGTGTGTGTGTGTGTGGTGTGTGTGTGTGTGTGTGTGTGTGTGTGTGTGTGTGTGTGTGTGTGTGTGTGTGTGTGTGTGTGTGTGTGTGTGTGTGTGTGTGTGTGTGTGTAGGTGTGTGTGTGTGTGTGTGTGTGTGTGTGTGTGTGTGTGTGTGTGTGTGCGTGCGTGCGTGCGTGCGAGAGAGTGTGAGAGAGAGAGAGAGAGTGTGAGAGAGAGAGAGAGAGAGAATGCATGTGTATATGTGTGAACGTGTTAGTGGAACTCACATGTGTGCGTGTATGTCTGTGTGTGAATATGTGCATATGACTGTGTGTGTGTGTGTACGTGCATGTATGTGTGTGTGCACATACAGTACAGTATTTCTATGTGTGTGTACATGTGTGCACGAATGTATATGACTGTGTGTGGGTGTGGGTGTGTGCGTAATGGCAGTTCTGCTAGTTGCTCTCCTGTGAAAATGACACGTTCCTGCCAAATTAATATCATTACTATCAGAGTTTAATGGGCCAGCGCTGTCTTCTTATTTAAAACAGAACATCCCTCTCTCGACCTCCAGCGCCAGGGAACGTGTTGGGTTGGGCAGGGCTGGGCGATGGGGTGGGATGGGGTGGGTTTTTTGGAGTGGGTTTTTTGGGGTGGGCTGGGCTGGGCTGGGGTGTGGGTGTTGGGAGACGGAAGCAGAGAAGGTGAGGGAACTGTTCAAACGAGCGGGAAAGACAACGGAAAACCGACATTCCCTCAAACCAGAATAATGAAGTCAGTCGAGAGAGAAAATGGTGGCAAACATTCTTATGTGACACTGAAACCCACTCTCTGTCATTCAGTGGGAGCAGACTATATACATGTTCATTATTTGTACCCGCCCATGTTAGACGCTTGTCTAAAAACACATCCGTCTGTACCGTCGAGGTTCAAAACCTATATCCTTGCCCAGCGGGAACAATGGCCGCCGCTCTTCCCAGTTGTAATTTTAATTCGCGGGATTGTGTTCTCTCGGTGATTGTGTTAGAGTTGGAGCGATAGGCTGCGCGCTGCGTCTGCATGTTGGACCGAAGACCACTATCATCATTGCTGTTTACCATAACAAAAAGACGGGAGAATGGTGGCATTGTGTTTCACACATAGAGGCATTCCCGCCTTCTCCATCAGGGGGGGGGGGGGGGTGTAATACGCACCGTCTTGGAAGCGGTTTCCAGACGTTTTCGGTCCCTTTTGTTAGTCTTTAGGTATATTTTCCTTCATATTCAATATTTTCTATTGTCATTGCTTTTTGAAAAAAGAAAAGGTTTTTGTTTACAGCCCACCGTAGGTACGGTATAGGTGTGTTTGTGCAGTATGTTGTCAGTGTGTCATTGGAAGTGGTTTTCTGTCCCTTTTGTCAGTCTTTAGGTATATTTTCCTTCATATTCAATGATTTCTATTGTCGTTGTCTTTTGAAAGTAGAAAAGGTTTTTGTTTACAGCCCACTGTAGGTACAGTATAGGTGTGCAGTATGTTGTCAGCGTGTCATTCTACTTGGAGTCAGCATAGTGATAATGAGTTCATTTGGAAATACTCTCTGCAGGTTACCTGCGCATGTGGTGGGTATGTGATGGCTGCACTGGGGCGTGTGTGTGTGTGTGTGTGTGTGTGTGTGTGTGTGTGTGTGTGTGTGTGTGTGTGTGTGTGTGTGTGTGTGTGTGTGTGTGTGTGTGTGTGTGTGTGTGTGTGTGTGTGTGTGTGTGTGTGTGTGTGTGTGTGTGTGTGTGTGTGTGTGTGTGTGTGTGTGTGTGTGTGTGTGTGTGTGTGTGTGTGTGTGTGTGTGTGTGTGTGTGTGCGCATTACGCATGTGTGCATATAGTGTATGTATATGTACAGTATGTCTTATGTATTTGCAAATCTTGCAGAAGTGTGTATGTGTGTGAATATGTCAGGTTGCCGCAGGAGACCAATTAGCTGTTGCATCAGTGGGGAGGTGAGCACACACACACACACACACACACACACACACACACGCACACACGCACACACACACACACACACACACACACACACACACACGCACACACACACACACACACACACACACACACACACACACACTCACACACACACTCACACTCACACACAGACAGCAGGACTCTGGCACTCATAGAATCACACTGACACTTACAGCACGTTGACCATATGGAATAATGACTTCCGACGTGTCAAACTGCCTTTCAAGGGATGTTTAAAAAATGGCTGTTTGTCCTCCGTGTCGGAAGAGAGAACAGTTGCCGAATGCAAAACACTGGTTGCTACGGTGTGTGAAGTTAAATTAATTATACCAATGAAAATGTCATAAACCTTTTACTACAGGATCATATCAACAAGTCAATGTTTTACCTACTCTACCACTATGCGGAAATTAGCCATTTTCTTTTGAAAGTGGTTACCAATGGTTACTGGCAGCCATGTTGGCAGAAGGGCAACTACACATACATTCCCTGCAGTGATATTCCACATGGACCACAAGCTCCTATATTTTACTATGGAGATGGTATGATATTTTGCAGTAAACAACGGTTTCATCTGCTTGAAATATCTTCAGCATTAGCCATTTCACTAATGTGGATTACATATAATAACTTACTCAGTCAATGGTTAGTCAGTTAATACAATTAATTGAAAGTATCAAATACAAAGTGAGAGAATATGGCTTGATGGCTCTCACCAAGGTGACTAGCTAGGAGACCCGGGAGAAGAGACCGATTCACAGGAAGGGGCCTTATTTATACACAGGAGAGGGGAGGGGGACACAATCAACTTATTTATACACAGGAGAGGGGAGGGGGACACAATCAACTTATTTATACACAGGAGAGGGGAGGGGGACACAATCAACTTATTTATACACAGGAGAGGGGAGGGGGGACACAATACACTTATTTATACACAGGAGAGGGGGGGGGGACACAATCAACTTATTTATACACAGGAGAGGGGAGGGGGACACAATCAACTTATTTATACACAGGAGAGGGGGGGGGGGGGACACAATACACTTATTTATACACAGGAGAGGGGGGGGGGACACAATACACTTATTTATACACAGGAGAGGGGAGGGGGACACAATCAACTTATTTATACACAGGAGAGGGGGGGGGGGACACAATACACTTATTTATACACAGGAGAGGGGGGGGGGGGACACAATACACTTATTTATACAGAGGAGAGGGGGGGGGGACACAATCAACTTATTTATACACAGGAGAGGGGAGGGGGACACAATCAACTTATTTATACACAGGAGAGGGGAGGGGGACACAATCAACTTATTTATACACAGGAGAGGGGGGGGGGGGGACACAATCAACTTATTTATACACAGGAGAGGGGAGGGGGACACAATCAACTTATTTATACACAGGAGAGGGGGGGGGGGACACAATCAACTTATTTATACACAGGAGAGAGGGGAGGGGGACACAATCAACTTATTTATACAAAGGAGAGGGGGGGGGGACACAATCAACTTATTTATACACAGGAGAGGGGAGGGGGACACAATCAACTTATTTATACACAGGAGAGGGGGGGGGGACACAATACACTTATTTATACACAGGAGAGGGGGGGGGGGACACAATCAACTTATTTATACACAGGAGAGGGGAGGGGGACACAATACACTTATTTATACACAGGAGAGGGGGGGGGGACACAATACACTTATTTATACACAGGAGAGGGGGGGGGGGACACAATACACTTATTTATACACAGGAGAGGGGGGGGGGACACAATACACTTATTTATACACAGGAGAGGGGGGGGGGGACACAATACACTTATTTATACACAGGAGAGGGGAGGGGGACACAATCAACTTATTTATACACAGGAGAGGGGAGGGGGACACAATCAACTTATTTATACACAGGAGAGGGGAGGGGGAGACAATCAACTTATTTATACACAGGAGAGGGGAGGGGGACACAATCAACGTATTTATACACAGGAGAGGGGAGGGGGACACAATCAACGTATTTACTGTATACACAGGAGAGGGGAGGGGGACACAATCAACTTATTTATACACAGGAGAGGGGAGGGGGACACAATCAACTTATTTATACACAGGAGAGGGGGGGGGGGGACACAATACACTTATTTATACACAGGAGAGGGGAGGGGGACACAATCAACTTATTTATACACAGGAGAGGGGGGGGGACACAATACACTTATTTATACACAGGAGAGGGGGGGGGGGACACAATACACTTATTTATACAGAGGAGAGGGGGAGGGGGACAATACACTTATTTATACACAGGAGAGGGGAGGGGGACACAATCAACTTATTTATACACAGGAGAGGGGGGGGGGGACACAATCAACTTATTTATACACAGGAGAGGGGGGGGGGACACAATCAACTTATTTATACACAGGAGAGGGGGGGGGGGGACACAATCAACTTATTTATACAGAGGAGAGGGGGGGGGGGACACAATACACTTATTTATACAGAGGAGAGGGGGGGGGGGACACAATACACTTATTTATACACAGGAGAGGGGAGGGGGACACAATCAACTTATTTATACAGAGGAGAGGGGGGGGGACACAATACACTTATTTATACAGAGGAGAGGGGGGGGGACACAATACACTTATTTATACACAGGAGAGGGGAGGGGGACACAATCAACTTATTTATACACAGGAGAGGGGGGGGGGACACAATACACTTATTTATACACAGCAGAGGGGGGGGGGGACACAATACACTTATTTATACACAGGAGAGGGGAGGGGGACACAATCAACTTATTTATACACAGGAGAGGGGGGGGGACACAATACACTTATTTATACACAGGAGAGGGGAGGGGGACACAATACACTTATTTATACACAGGAGAGGGGAGGGGGACACAATACACTTATTTATACACAGGAGAGGGGGGGGGGACACAATACACTTATTTATACACAGGAGAGGGGAGGGGGACACAATCAACTTATTTATACACAGGAGAGGGGGGGGGACACAATACACTGGGGTTTTGGGGAGAGGGGAGGAGACAAGTTCTAGGAGGAAACAAATTCTGTTATCGTCCACAATTACACTCTTTTTCTTCTTACAATGTGAATAAAAACGTCTGATTTAGAAATAACAAACACATAGTAATCAAAAAAGAAAAAATAATTAGATACTTTAACCGAATGGTTATCAAAAACAATGAATAGAAGTCATTTGAAATCATTAACCTAATAGTTGAATACGATGTTACAGAAAGAAATTATTTAAAATAAATATTTAAGTCCTAGGAGAAGACAAATCGCTTGTAAAGCGCTTTGGATAAAAGCGCTTTGGATAAAAGTGCTATATAAAAAAGCAGCCATTTACCATTTACAAATCCTGTTATCGTCCACACTACCACACTACAGAAGGTTAACTTTTCACTACCAGGGTTAACCTTCTGTAGTGTGGTAGTGAAAGCGTTAACCATTTGTAGTGTGGTAGTGAAAGGGTTAACCCTTTGTAGTGTGGTAGTGAAAGGGTTAACCCTTTGTAGTGTGGTAGTGAAAGTGTCAACCATTTGTAGTGTGGTAGTGAAAGGGTTAATGAGTCTATTACATTTTTTTTTTTTTTTTTTTTAACCTATAAACTACAACCTGCAGCCATGTCGCAGTGTCATATACATTATAGCTTTGGTAGCTCGCCGACCGTCATGCCTGCTTGAGCCTAGCATAGTGTAGACTAAAAATACTTCCAACTGAAGATAAGCTAAGCTGGCGGTTAGTTGTTCATACTTCAGAGTGACTGGTGACTCCTTGGGAAATGTAGTCCATTTGTTAACCTAATTTCAGCCTTAAATTATTATAATTATCGGCAGCAGTTATATTTGTATATTAGGTTATTATAGTTACTGTAGGAAGAACCGAGGTACAATTGAAGATATTTTGAACCAGGAGGCGGAACTAGTGGAATATTACTTCTTTAGTCTATTGGTTATGTTATTGCTTAATACATGTTCCAGAGGCGCGGCTGGGTAGCGCAGTGGAGAATGCACCGCAGAGACTCTGGGATTGAATCCAGCTGTCAGCGGTACCTCCGGCTTGGTCAGTCGTCCCTACTAACACAATTGGCAGTGTTAGCGGGTGGGAAGCCGGCGGGGTATGTGTCCTGGTCGTTGTAAACTGTGGTTCCTACTGGTCGGTCGGGGCGCCTGTTCAGCAGGGAGGGGATCGGGGGGAAATAGCATGAGCCTCTGCACCCGTTACGTTCCCCCAGTGAGAGTCCTCGCTGTCAGGTGAAAAAAAGCGGCTGGCTGACTCCATGTATCGGAGGAGGCATGTGGTAGTTCTACACCCTCCCTAGGCCGACAGTGGGACAATGCACGCAACGACCAGGAAGGGAATTGGCATAACGACTAAATTGGGATGGGAGCAAAAAGAAAAAATACAGAAAAAGTGAGAACCAAAAAAAAAAAATATATATATACGTTGACATGCTAGCTTTTCCTTTCTGGTAAGATGTAACATTGAAGCATTGTCTTCTTGTGAAGGATTCAAAGATTCAAACCGAAAGCTTTGAGGTATCATCACTCCCAGCCAATCAGGTGAGAGTGAAAGAGCAGATCATGGCCAATAAAGCAGCCAGGCCTTGTCATGTATAATTCAAGTTATTTTATGGTGGTCTATGTGCCCACGTGGGCGTGCTAAAGGAAGACTAAGGCCGTTTCCAGACAGAGAAAAGGCCTTTTAAAAGCTAATCCCTGTGCCAGAGTGCTGCTCTCTTTACTGCTCCCTCTTTAATGAATAGGTGTCCAATAAGGCCTTTTATTGTCTTAGCATATGTTGCTTTTATTAGGGGAAAATAATTAGGTTGTGCGGATCACCTCGGAAGTCCTCTCGCAAGATAAAAATTACATAGTTTCACAGTCGCTGCGCAAGTCCTTCTGACTTCACATCGTTTTCCCCTTCGGTGCCTTGTGTCCTGCCCCCCTCTCCTCTCCTCTCCTCTCCTCTCCTCTCCTCTCCTCTCCTCTCCTCTCCTCTCCTCTCCTCTCCTCTCCTCTCCTCTCCCTTCCCCTCCCCTCCCCTCCCCTCGCCTCCCCTCCTCTTCTCTCCTCTCCTCTCCTCTCCTCTCCCCTCCCATCGCGTTCTTGCTCTCTCCCGCTCTCTCTCTCTCTCTCTCTCTCTCTCTCTCTCTCTCTCTCTCTCTCTCTCTCTCTCTCTCTCTCTCTCTCTCTCTCTCTCTCTCTCTCTCTCTCTCTTTCTCTCTCTCTCTACCCCCATCCTCACTTCCCATTCTATTGTTCCCTGGGAGACACACGCACTAAACGTATGCAGGCACGTCTGCATTGGACTGGACACACACACACACACACACACACACACACACACACACACACACACACACACACACACACACACACACACACACACACACACACACACACATGCCATTGCAGTCAGACGGGAGGCAGTTGATGACTGACACATAGTTGATCTTATCTAGCACAGGAGAGAGAGAGAGAGAGAGAGAGAGAGAGAGAGAGAGAGAGAGAGAGAGAGAGAGAGAGAGAGAGAGAGAGAGAGATAGACTGCAGAGCTTTGTGTTTCTGTCACTTCTACAGTTTATCCCTCCTCCCCTTTCTCTCTCTGTCCTCTCATCCTCCTCTCCTTTCTCTCACTGTCCTCTCATCCTCCTCTCCTTTCTCTCTCTGTCCTCTCATCATCCTCTCCTTTCTCTCTCTGTCCTCTCATCCTTGCCTGCATCACTCCATTTGCTTTGTGTGTGACTTAAAGAGAGATAATGTAAACCAGGGCTGATCTGGGCTCTGTGACTTTAGAGGAGGAAGAGATCTATTTCCTCCTCTGTTTCTATACTATGGGAGGAAGAAAAAATATATACGCAGGAAAATTTTATTCAATCTGTCAATAATGGAATTGTCTAATATCCATTTAAGCTTCCTGGCACTTCTCCCCATGACGCTGCAGAGGAACCTGCGTTCCCACCAGACACCATAGACACAGGGACCTGGGACACACACTTCCCAGTAGGTCCAGGCAGGATGGAGAGATGGAGAGAGAGAGAGAGAGAGAGAGAGGAATGGAGATAGAGGGAAAGAGAGAGCAAGAAAGATGGAGATAGGGAGAGAGAGGGAGATGGGGAGAGATAAAGAGAGAGGGAGATGGAGAGAGGGAGAGAGAGATGGAAAGAGAGAGAGAGAGAGAATGGTGAAAAGGGGGGAGAGAGAGAGAGGGAGGGAGGAGAGGAAGGAGTGTGGTCCCTGCATCCTGTTGTTAATGCAGCCCAGGGGAGCAGGCTGCCTGTACAGTAGGTGAGGATTAGCCATCATGGGCTAATGGAGGGTCTGGAACAGGTTCAGTACGGATAGATATCCAGGGGCAGACCTTGTAGCCTATAGGAGACGTAGGGTAGAGAGACTGATCCCTCACTATAGGCTCCACCAGCAGGAATGTAAAACACCCCTCTCTAAAAGGTTTCATCTTGTACTCCACACTGTTGGACATATTTTCTATTATATATTATATATAATACATACTTGGTATCCTTATATACAGTAGATCATACCAGCTTTAGATTTGTCTCATATTAGCCTTTGACCTAGATAGGGGCGACAGTGGCTCAGGAGGTAGAGAGGGTGTCTGGTAATCGGAAGGTTCCCGGTTAGATTCTGGCTCCTCCCGGCAGCGTGTCCCTGTACCTTGCATGGTCGCCTCCGCAGTCGGTGTGGGAATGTGTGAGTGAGTGGGTGAATGTGAGGCAAAAGTTGTAAAGCGCTTTGGATAAAATGTATAATGACAGCGACCTTAACCTCTTAACAGGCAGGCAGAAAAGTGGCAATTTTTTTTACTTGAACTTGAGGACTACATACTTTTTATGCAAAGCTTAGCTTTATACTTTATACTTGGTCTCTTTTGAAAGATAACATTCTGAAGTTACTAATGCAAAAAGGATAATCACTTTTAGTGCTAATGAAATAGAGTAACAGAGGTTTGAACTTGAGTTGAACTTGAACTTGTGTACTCACATTCTTCTTTAGTAGTTGCCAGTGATGTACCTGAACGCGTTCGTATTTTGGGCGAACGTGAACTGAACGTACTGTATTTCCGCTAGATGAACGTAATTGAGAATGCGTTCATTCTCAGCGTTGTATAACGGCGTTCAAAAGTGCGTTAATTCTCAGCACTGTATTATAACGGCGTTCAAAAGTGTGCCAGATTTCATATGCCTTTCAGCCGAAAACCCAGTTAAAACACACCGTAAACAGGCTTCAAATGAATGCGGAAAACCACCCAATCTGGCAACCGCAAGCTGCCTGTGATGCGTACGCTGCCTGTCACCCCTGGCTGTCGCACAAAAATATACGTCATTAGACTCCTCACAACAAACCGGGTAGTATAGCAGCAGCACTCGCTCAGAGTCAGACTCTATGGCGTCGGCGTATGAGCATTTAAAAGAGTTTTAGTTCAAGTCAGTAAATGTTTTGCACTTTGAATATTGAACTTTGAGGTACAACCTTAGTTTCATACCTCAGCCTGGTTCCTACCTCGAGTTATGTCGGCAAATGTTTATATGTTATACCGTAATTCCTCTAATAGTAACCGGGTCTCAAATACAAGCCGGGTCTCTATTAATGGCCGGGTGCGCTCTTGAGCTAAGCAATTATAAGCCGGCCTCCTAATACAAGCCGGGTTACTAATATACTGAGCTGCATACTGAGCTAGTTACTTGATTTCACTTTGAAAACGTTGAAATGACCAGTGACCACCTGTAATTGCACTGTTTACTATTTCATACAGTACTTGGTTTCAATAAATGAACCCAGTACATTTTACTGGGTTCAAACTGACACAAAATGTTGATTTATTCATTATGATCCGTTTGAAAATTTGAAATATAGGCCTCCCTCTTATACAGGCCTCCTCCTAATACAAGCCTGGTACCCGCTACAGTTGAAACAAATACAAGCCGGGGTTACTATTAGAGGAATTACGGTATGTTTGCACAATGACTACTTTCACTTTTGGTACTTTAAGTATATTTAGATTATTATACTTAACACATTCCCACCCAAGCATGGTGATCTCCGTGTTTCGATTCCACCCGTTGTGGACAGAGGCACGGATATATCCGTGGGAAGTTGTTATTGCTTTTATTCCATTTTAATAACCTATTCAAGGTTGCCGAGCGGCACCGCAGATTTACCCTACTCTATGAATTCGACAAGGTGCAATACCGGCCAGATCCTCTTAGGGGCGCTATCGCGCTACTGCAGTGTGCCCTGTGGCTGAACGGATCAGTCTTTTTTTTTTTTTCAATGGAGATTTCAGTAGCAGGATTCTGGATGTGCAGCATGTAGCTTGGATTACGTTTCGGATCGCAGATTTCACCATGCAATAAGGGGATTTATCATCAGCCAATGGCGATCGATAACGGGGAAATGCTCCGGGGGATCAGCCCGGACCACGGTAAGATCTTTTTCACGTAAATTACAGCCCGATCGGGCATTGTTTTGATAGCCATCCAGGCGATTGGCCTATGTGGCTAGTTAGACGAACACGGTTATTGGTAATCAATAATAATAAACGATGTCCCCCGCCCCCCCCCCCCCCCCCCCCTTTCATGCATACATGCTTTGGGAGCGTGCCAATCATATGCAGTTTGAGTTATTTCTGTAGCATCTGTAAAACGGAAATGCCATTGGATATAACGTTAGCAGCTATTAGCCCTATATCTAGCCTTCCAGAAAATATACTAGTCCCAAATCCCGTATAACGCTTATATTCACTGCGCTATAAAATGAGAACCTATTGATGAATTTTTTTTTTCTTTAAGCCATTTTGAAGGGACGGTTTATGGACTCAATTGACAATGAGAATGGACAAATAGCAATACTATAAAGTATAGATTTAGCTCTACAAACAGCCCCACGTTTGTTTACATTCCCCGGTCCTCTTGACATTAATTAGACTCAGCCCAATGGCCCCGAATGTGTTAATAAAGATAATAAAAGCAGCACGTTTTTCCTCATGTTTTTGAAAATATACTGTAGAGATGAAAGCTGCAGCTGCTACTAGTGTGGACTGAATGGGCGGGAGCAAAGCGTTATGGAAATTCCAGTATTCTGATTGCTGTCTGTGGTTCTATATGGGTTGTGGCAATACATTTGACAAATAATAGCTTGCAGCAACATATTGAAAAAAGTATAAACTATAAACTATAAATTAGTTCATTTTTGAAACCATGAACTTTAGTCATTTTGAATTATGAACTATGAACTGAACTACCGGTAGTTCATTTAAAAATGTGTGAACTGTGAACTGAACTAGTTCATGTAGAAAGTGAACTTTCCCAACACTGTTGGTTGCAAGATTCCAGATTCCATTATCCCAGCATAGAGGTATGAGCTGGATGGTAAATAAAAAAAAAAAAAAAATTATTTTATAAAAATCCATTCAGAAATGAGTGTTAGAGAGAGGTTTTAGTAAACCAACGCCAAAAATCCAAAATCCATTTCTGCCATCCACCTCTGTGCGTTCTGAAGTCTTAAAGAGCAACTAAACACACATTCAGTTTGTTTGTGTGTTTTATTTACATCCCCAGTATCTTTTGCATAGTAGCAGCTATTCTTCCTGGGGTCCAATAATGTACATGGTGACAACACAAAAATACACATTCACACTCATCACCATACATTGACAAAACACATTAAAAACCATCATGATCTAATGAATAGATAAATAAACATGAAACATAACATTTGGACATTTCTGTTTGGTAGATTATTTCTCTGTTGTAAGTTACAATGCTTCTTGGCAATACATTTTATACCGTTGGAACGTTTATTTACATTTTAAATGGTGCCCCATCTGTAAGGAACATGCATTTGTGGGATGAGCAGCACAGCGGAGTATGTGGGTTGCACCCATGAAAAATTTGACAAATCTTATTCAAACAGCTTATTCTGCTGTTGCTATTGACTCTTGTTTGGTGGATTGGATGATTGAAGTCTATCAGTAACAAGGAAGAAACAAGACATATTGGCAATTTTACACTTTATTAATTTAACAAACAGTCAGAAGCCTCAGTAGCGTGTGGAAGAACCACACACAGCCACAACAGCCTGGCACCTCCTCAGATATGGACCTCGATCTGACCTTCCTACGCTGAGCTATGGTCACTTTATACCCCCTACCAGTGGCACATATCTCCAGTCTGGCACCGAACTACATCCTGCAGGATGACAACGCTCGCCCCCACAGAGCGGGTTTATCAGAGACTACCTCCAGACTCTGGGAGCAGAGAGAATGGAATGGCCTGCCAACAGTCCTGACCTCAACCTAGTCGTGCTCAGGGTGACCAACACAACCACGTTGGCTGACTTGAGAGTTGCGACAAATCCTGGTTGAGGAGTGGAATGCCATCCCACAGCAGTGTGTGCCCACGCTGGTGTCCAGCATGAGGAGGTGAGGTGCCCGGCTGTTGTGGCTGTGTATGGTTCTTCCACACGCTACTGAGGCTCCTGACTGTTTGTTAAATTAATAAATTGTAAAATTGCCAATATGTCTAGTTTCTTCCTTGTTACTGATAGACTTCAATCGTCCAATCCACCAAACAAGAGTCAATAGCAACAGCAGAATAAGCTGTTTGATTTGTCATTTTCTTTCATGGGTGCAACCCACATACTCCGCTGTGCTGCTCATCCCACAAATGCATGTTCCTTACAGATGGGGCACCATTTAAAAGGTAAATAAACAGGCTTTCCAACGGTATAAAATGTATTGCCAAGAAGCATCGTTACAACAGATAAATAATCTACCAAACACAAATTCCAAACTTTAGTTCCAAACTTTATGTTTTATGTTTATAAGTTATCATAGATAGCCTGTGTGACCTTACTACCCAATGATGACGTCACAGCAAAAATTCAGACACCTGCATTCGAAGACCTCAACAGGACAATAAAATGCAAGAAACCAAAAAAATTACATTCGGTACAGCCCTATTACTTACCAACATTTATTTTTTAATAATAAGCTTTAATCTTATCAAACACCAGGGCACCGAAATCGCCATGTATTTAGTTGCTCTTTAAGCTCCCTTTCTGGCCGGGGTCAGGGAGGTCACCACGGGGTCATGGAGGTCACCACGGGGTCATGGAGGTGAGTGCCAGGGTGTTTTCTGAGGTGCTAATCCCCTCGGCTATCGGTTGGGTGGTCAGGCTGAATGGAGAGGTGTGGTGTTGATCCGAGGGGACCACGTTACCCAGGATTCCCTCCACAGCTGGGTCGGGCACGCTCAGTTGGGCTGTCAGCTCGCAGAGGCTACCACCGCTGAGGGCTAATGTGCACACACACACACACACACACACACACACACACACACACACACACACACACACACACACACAAACACACACACCTACACACACACACACACACACACACACACACACACACATGCATATTTTGGAGGGCAAACATATGCCCCTCTCCTCTCATTCCACAGACGAGACAAACAACAACAACAACAACAACAACAACAACAAAAAGGCAACACCCCAAATCTTTTCATTTCAATGATTATTTATTAAATGTAAAATATCTTTAGCACAGATTAAAAATCAGACACCTCCATCTATCTTAAACACCACGAGTCGAAAAGAAACATTCCTGAAACAGAATCTCAATCCCTTTGAAGTCCCACTTTCAGGATAGATAGTCCACAAGGCATGGGGCCGGAGGGCTGAGGCAGAGACTGGATCCACCCGACCTCTCCGGGGGCGGGGCTCCAAACCAAGACCTCCCCTGTAGCATCGTTGGTGTTATTATATGGGCTTTTATTACCAGATCATAGAGGTTTATTGTGTCCAGTGGCCACCGTTGATAGAACACGTACCTTCCCACTTTATACTTCAGAGCAGATGGATAATGAAGCTGTTGTCTGCTGGGTCGTAGAGTAGCCATCAGGGATGAACCAGTACGGAGTATCAATCTGATCTGTTTTACTGAACAGTATAGACTTATTAGACCATCAGTTTTACTGAACAGTATAGACTTAGACCATTAGTTTTACTGAACAGTATAGACTTAGACCATTAGTTTTACTGAACAGTATAGACTTAGACTATTAGTTTACTGAACAATATAGACTTAGACCATTAGTTTTACTGAACACTATAGACTTAGACTATTAGTTTACTGAACAGTATAGACTTAGACCATCAGTTTACTGAACAGTATAGACTTAGAACTTTACTTTTACTTAACTAGTAGACTTAGACCATTTGGGGTCACTGGACAAATATGATTGAGATAGAATCCATTTTTGTGTCAGAAATGCAGACATTGTATTTCCATGACACGTGTTGTTACTGTACACCTGGCTCTCGGTATCAGATGTTTTATTGGGGAACTCCTCCAGATACCCACTTCACCCTTTCATCAACCCGATCAGTGCACATCCCTAGTAGCCACAGTTATAAATAGCCTCGCCACGGCTTTAAGCCTGTGTTCCTTAATTGAGAATCCCAGGGCAGAAGCTCTGGTCTGGGGGTGAAGGTTTGTCTTCTAGCACCACTGTCGGTTTGGAGCGCCACCACGGAGGTCAGAGGTCATACCCCCCCCACCGCTCGGCCTCAACCCTCGCTGCTGTACAAACGCCAAACAACCACAAGACACAGATGTTGAGCAGAAACACGGTCAGAAGGACAGGCAAAGGAAGAGCGCCACCCACAGGACAGGAGTAAGAAAACAGAAGACTCCACACACACCGTCCAAGATAGGATATCGTCTGACGTTGTCATCGACTCTTTTATTTTTTAAATATTTTTGTACATTTTTCTTTTTTTTTCTACTATTTTTTTTGCTCCACGGTTCTTTTCTTTTTTTTTCAAATCAGCACATGCCATTATGAGAATTTTGGGATTATAAAAGTACCTGAAAGAATTGCTAGATTATTAGCATGCATAGCTGTTTTGGTATTTACAAGGTCCTATGTACAGGGATGGGCCAAAAACAGACTGCTCTACAGTACTGGGTTTATTTACATACAGGTCAGGGGTCAGAGGGAGAGGTCAATGACATAACTACAGATGCGTGGGGGTGGGTGAAGGGGTCACATGCATAGGGGGACGAGAGAGAGAGAAGGAGAGGGAGGGACGGGACACGGAACAGTAACACGGCAAAAGTAACGTTTACTTGTCAATAACTCACTGACGACATCACGTCTCCCTCCGCTCCCCGCGTTGCTCTTGAATACGCTCTACAACGAGTTGTCAACAACCCGCCATCGCGGAGTAAACTATACAGGGACCTTCCTACAGCGAGGCCTTCAGAGGTCTTTTTCGATTGGTTATCGGGAGGGGATTGGATTGGAAGAGGACGGATCTGATCCCAGAGCAGTTTTGGGGGTGGCAAGGGTTCGTCCCTTGGGACGAGGGACTGGCTTATTGCTGCGTATATAGGACCAGCTTATTGCAGCTTTTAAAGCACGGAGAGCTCGTTAAGGTCTCTCGTTAACATCTGGGTCGGTTCGTTCTGACCGCGATGACTGATATATATATAAATCTACTTTCAATTTTCCTGCTCCTTTGGTTTGTCACTATTGCTGTGGTGATGTCATTGCTGTTTTAGTATTGTAGATCAATTGGGTTTCAGGGTTTAGGGTTGTGTTGGTGCACATCATAAGTCCACTGCTCTCCCCTCCCCAGAATCTGCGTGGTAGTAGAAAGCAACCCTAACGTACCACACATATACATGTATTTCCTCTGAAAACTGTACAGGGTTAATAATGATCCACATCTAGGCTTGCGGGAGACACAGAAAGACACAGCAATATTCATCGGTTTGTAGACACCCGTACAGGCCTACATCTACAGTTTGGCATGGCATTCTTACATCACACATGTATATTTTACAGATGGACTTGATAGAAACCACGGTAACGCTTTGTAACACAGCCTGCGTTGTACAGTGTAATTACTTACGATGTAACTTCATATGAATTCGTACGTATACTATATGTACTGGCTCCTACTGGCACTTAAATGTAGGTAGAAGAAAACAAGGCAACGAGGAACAGTTGTGGATCTAGAGAGGAACTTCCTGACATTTACCCTGTATGTGAATTCTGCTGTACCTACATTTAAGTACCAGTAGGAACTATACAACGCGGACTGTATTATAAGGTGTTACCTAAATCACTGTAGTTGATCGTGTCATAAGTATGCATTTGTTTGTGTGTGTGTGTGTGTGTGTGTGTGTGTACAGGTTTTTTTGGCCACCCTCTCTTTTCCTCACTACACCCCCCTCCTCCTCTCTCCTCCTCCTCTCTCTCTCTCTCTCTCTCTCTCTCTCTCTCTCTCTCTCTCTCTCTCTCTCTCTCTCTCTCTCTCTCTCTCTCTCTCTGATAGATGGTGGCGGTGGGTGGTTGAGCATGTTAATGTCTAATCTCATCAGCCTTATCTCCTGGAGAGGTCACAGGGTCAAGTGGTGAGGGGGGCTGAGCTAAACACCAATAAGATAACACGTTGCTACACACACACACACGCACGCACACACACACACACACACACACACACACACACACACACACACACACACACACACACACACACACACACACACACACACACAGAGCCCACATGCTGCTCCACTCTCGCTGCTAAATGGTGAACAGGAGAACATTTTGCCTGTTTCTTTCAGATTTGTAAGTGAGCTTTCTTTTTGTCTGTAAAAGAAGTTGGTGGAAAGATGAACTTTTTACCTTAAAAATACTTTCGGCACGAACCCACATTCATAACACAGGATTCTAGGGAGGAAACCCTTTGGCCAATGTTTGTTCATCGGACACAAACAAAAAAACATCTCTCGGAAAGTCAAGCCAAGTTCAAGGGGGGCGTCAGTCAGTCAGTCAGTCAGTCAGTCAGTCAGTCAGTCAGTCAGTCAGTCAAAGCCTCTCACCCTGAAAGCCCCAGGAATCTTCAATGAGACATTAAACGCCATTTAGCATTCAGACGGCCCAGATCAGATGCCCTAACGCCGGGGAGATGAGCTGTGTGAACCCCCCGGGGGCCTGAGACACTGCTTGGCATTTGTGGCTCTTTGATGCGTCGCCGTGGCGATGGGGATGAGGTTATCACCAGGCTGGCAGGTGAGACAGACGCCGCGCTCACAGAGACGCTGCCGTTTCATCTGCTGTTTACCCGCTCGCTCATCACACAGCGCTTCAAACGCACCCAATCTGCTTCCACCGCCCCACACACACACACACACACACACACACACACACACACACACACACACACACACGCACACACACACACACACACGCATACACACACACACACACACACACACGCATACACGCATACACACACACACACACACACACACACACACACACACACACACACACGCATACACGCATACACACACACACACGCACACACGCATACACGCATACACACACACACACACACTCACACACATGCACACATACATACATACATACATACATACACACATACACACACACACATACATACACGCATACACACACACACACACCTACACGTACACGTACACACACCACTATGCTACACTCGGCTCAGCTTTGCCTGGTGAAACCTTACTTGGAGCTTAGAAGGGGGGGGTGGTGTGTGTGTGTGTGTGTGTGTGTGTGTGTGTGTGTGTGTGTGTGTGTGTGTGTGTGTGTGTGTGTGTGTGTGTGTGTGTGTGTGTCTGTGTGTGTCTGTGTGTGTTAATGAGATAATTTTTTCTTGGATTGTGGAGAGTGTTTTTGTCAACTATGTGCATCTGTGTGCACTGCAGGTTTTTGTACTGTGTGTGTGTGCGTGTGCGTGTGCGCGTGTGCGTGTGCGTGTGTGTGTGTGTGTGTGTGTGTGTGTAAAGACAGCTTCAGACCACAGTAGCTCTCCTCTCTTCATATGTTGTTCTCAGTTGTAGATACTGACAGCTTGGACTACAGCTGCTGCAGGGTGCTGTTCAAAAACCACTCTGTGTGTGTGTGTGTGTGTGTGTGTGTGTGTGTGTCTGTGTGTGTGTGTGTGTGTGTGTGTGTGTGTGTGTGTGTGTGTGTGTGTGTGTGTGTGTGTGTGTGTGTGTGTGTGTGTGTGTGTGTGTGTGTGTACCATGCCCATTTTGAATCTGTGTATGTTATGTACGGTTGTCTCAGTGTGTGCCAGTACTCTGCGCTAAACACAAGTCGTCACATCATCTCTCTCTCCCTCTCTCTCTCCCCCCCTCTCTCTCTGGAGATAAAGAGACCATTTCATGTGTGTGTAGAGAAGTTGTCTCTCCCCCAGAGATACGGCAGGGCTGTCACTGCAGCTTTTAGCCAGAGCTGCAACATGAAACGTCTCCCCTTTTAAAGCAGCTGCTCTCTGTTTGTGTAATTCTCCCCGACGCCTTTCTTCTGTCGCGTCGAAACCGCCATGAGGAAAATCTCCCCTCCTACTCTAGAATATCCCTGCTAATTACTGCCTGGTGGGAGGGTGGGGTGGGCGCGGAGGCATCAGGAGAACTTAACGGGACCCGTCCAAATACTGGTTTACTTCTTTATACACTGAGTCTCCATGTGACACATGAAACAGTGGGGTCGTCGGGGGGGGGGGACGGGGGGGGGGGGGGGGGGACGGGGGGACGTAGACTAGCGGAG
Source organism: Notolepis coatsorum (assembly GCF_963971535.1). Taxonomy (NCBI): domain Eukaryota; kingdom Metazoa; phylum Chordata; class Actinopteri; order Aulopiformes; family Paralepididae; genus Notolepis; species Notolepis coatsorum. Next base: position 1,078 of record NW_028170925.1, on the reverse strand, counting down.
AAAGTGAGAGGATTTTACTGAGCGAGAGACGGAGAGGGAAAGCCTTGTGTGTGTGTGTGTGTGTGTGTGGGGGGGGGGGGGGGGTTGTTTGCACGTGGCTGCATGTGTCTGGAAACACCGCTTGTACAATAATATGACATTTTAACCCAGCGACCCTTTTGGTACAACACAAAAATACAAAGAGAATCCTACTTGCGTCTTTTTCACCCTCTACTCCAAAACCTGACTTAACCTATATGTATATATGTGTGTATATATATATATATATATATATATATATATATATACCCACGATGTGAAAATATACATACTATTCATAATCATGACATCAAACCTCCTGTTATACAGTATAGATAAAAGTGAGCAGTGATTGGGCAGATTCACCCGGGAGCTGGTGTCGTTTCCTTGTCTCCTCCTCTCCTCTACAGAGTCTATACATCAGCATGCACATGGTCCATAGCCAGCGGTACTGTACACACCCCCATACAGAAATAAATATATGTATATAAATATATGTACAATACAAGGTTATGTTGCTGCTTTCCCACGGCAACGTGGCCCAGTCGCTATGGGCTGCGGCGGCGCGGGAGGGGGGTCAGGGGGCGTGGAGACGGTTCTTTGTCACGCGGCGGAGTCAGTCTTCTCGTGTGTGTGTGTGTGTGTGTGTGTGTGTGTGTGTGTGTGTATATATCAGAGGTGGTCTCCGCTGGGGTCCTTCTGCTGGACTCCTCCGCTACAAGGACAGACCGCGTCCTACTGTAACGGTCCCCGCGTGTCCATAAGATCTGTCCTCCGTGTTCCATCCCCTCCTACAGGCTCAGTCTTCTCGTCTCTTGTCTTAATTCTCCGTCTTTAACGCTGTTGTCTCCCCGGCGTGTGTCTCTGTCTCTCTCTCTGTCCACAGCAACAAGGCGCTGCCACCACCGTCTACTGTGCTGCGCCGCTCCGGAGCTGGAGGGGATCGGAGGCATGTACTTCAACAACTGCTTCCGCTGTCTGCCCTCGTCGCAGGCCCAGGACCAGGGCGCGGCGGCCAGCCTCTGGGAGCTAAGCGAGCGCCTGGTCTCAGAGAGGCCTC
>NW_028170926.1:0-2000 GCF_963971535.1 Notolepis coatsorum | reverse complement strand
TCTGCGAATCCCGTGTGTATGATGATGCAAGCGGCCTGGGAACGAGCCTGTGCCACACAATGATAATCTTTTAGGAGCTGGCGCCGTGCGATAACGGATGTAGCGACCCCACCCCCCACCTCCCCTCAGGCCCGGCGCTGGAGATAAAACAACTATACCCAAATGAGATTTATTTTACGGCCGGTGTTATCAGTTCTGAACGACAGAATCTCCCCTTATCCTCGGAGAATCCCCCCTGGGTGTCCACCACAGACACACACTGTTCACACAGACACACACTGTTCACACAGACACACACACTTTACACACAGACACACACTGTACACACAGACACACACACTGAGACACACAGACACACACTGTACACACAGACACACACTGTCCCACAGACACACACTGTACACACAGACACACACTGTCCACACAGACACACACACTGTCCACACAGACACACACGGTACACACAGACACACAGACACACACGGTACACACAGACACACACTGAGACACACAGACACACACAGTGTACACACAGACACACAGACACACACTGTACACACAGACACACACGGTACACACACAAACACACTGTCCCACAGACACAAGGACACACAATGTCCACACAGACACACACTGAGACACACAGACACACACTGTTCACACAGACACACACTGTCCACACAGACACACACTGTCCACACAAACACACACTGTACACACAGACACACACTGTACACACAGACACACACTGTACACACAGACACACACTGTCCCACAGACACACACTGTACACACAGACACACTGTCCCACAGACACACACTGTACACACATACACACACTGTACACACAGACACACACTGTACACACAGACACACACTGTCCCACAGACACACACTGTACACACAGACACACACTGTACACACAGACACACTGTACACACAGACACACACTGTACACACAGACACACTGTACACACAGACACACACTGTACACACTGACACACACTGTAGACACATACACACACTGTACACACAGACACACACTGTACACACAGACACACACTGTACACACAGACACACTGTACACACAGACACACACTGTACACACTGACACACACTGTAGACACATACACACACTGTACACACAGACACACACTGTACACACAGACACACACTGTACACACAGACACACACTGTACACACAGACACACACTGTTCACACAGACACACACTGAGACACACAGACACACACTGTACACACAGACACACACTGTACACACAGACACACACTGTACACACAGACACACACTGTACACACAGACACACACTGTACACACAGACACACACACTTTACACACAGACACACACTGTACACACAGACACACACTGAGACACACAGACACACACTGAGACACACAGACACACACACTGTACACACAGACACACACTGTCCACACAGACACACACTGTCCCACAGACACACACTGTACACACAGACACACACTGTCCCACAGACACACACTGTCCCACAGACACACACTGTCCCACAGACACACACTGTCCACACAGACACACACTGCACAGACACACACTGTCCCACAGACACACACTGTACACTCAGACACACACTGTACACACAGACACACACTGTACACACAGACACACACTCAGACACACACTGTACACACAGACACACACTGTCCACACAGACACACACTTTACACACAGATACACACTGTACACAGACACACACTGTCCACAGACACACACCACACTACAAATGGTTAACCCTTTCACTACCACATACAGAAGGTTAACCCTTTCACTACCACACTACAGAAGGTTAACCCTTTCACTATCACACTACAGAAGGTTAACCCTTTCACTATCACACTACCAAATGTTAACCCTTTCACTACCACACTACCCTTTCACTACCACACTACAGACGGTTAACCCTTTCACTACCACACAAATTAAGGTTAACCCTTTCACTATCA
>NW_028170927.1:0-11765 GCF_963971535.1 Notolepis coatsorum | reverse complement strand
AAAAAGTAATGTGAAGAAAGTGACAAACACAGTCAAGTTTAACATCGAAAACTTCAGGCAGATCAGGCCCTGCCTGCATTCAATGATTTTATCACACATCGAGTACTGTTTTATCAACTGGTCTCTTTCATATGTCACTACTCTTACACCAATAGAATTACTCTACAAAAAAGCCATAAAAGTATTTGATAGGAAACCAATTTCATTTCATCACTGTAATGTTTTAGAAAAACATAACATGCTAAGTTTCGAGAATTTCCAAGTTTTCAAATATACTTGCTTCATGTACAAGGTTCTGCATGGACTTGCCCCTCCCCCATTGAATGAGTTCATCCAACAGAAAGCAGACACTGGCATTACCACCAGGGCCATCAGTAGAGGGGACTGTAAGGTGCCTTTTCGGTATACTACCATTGCAAAAACTGTGTTCTCTGTTAAAAGTGGTAACTACTGGAATAGCCTACCAGTTGTGATTAGAGAGTGCCCTACATACTCCATGTTCAAGACCCATCTTAAACTGCATCTTAAGGCAAACCAGAACTGTGATCATTTTTAATCTGATTTAGTTTATGCAACTTGTTTATTGTTTTATTGCTGGCCCACACACTGGCCCACACACCGGCCCACATAATGGCCCACACACCGGCCCACATACGGCCCACACACTGGCCCACACACTACACCGGCCCACACACTACACCGGCCCACACACTGGCCCACACACCGGCCCACACACTGGCCCACACACCGGCCCACACACCGGCCCACATACTGGCCCACACACCGGCACACACACTGGCCCACATTAGTGGCCCACACACCGACTCACACACCGGCCCACACACCGGCCCACAGACTGGCCCACATACTGGCCCACACACCGGCCCACACACCGGCCCACATACTGGCCCACACACCGGCCCACACACCGGCCCACATACTGGCCCACACACACTGGCCCACATTAGTGGCCCACACACCGACTCACACACTGGCCCACACACCGACTCACACACTGGCCCACACACCGGCCCACACACCGGCCCACACACCGACTCACACACTGGCCCACACACCGGCCCACACACCGGCCCACACACCGACTCACACACTGGCCCACACACCGGCCCACACACCGGCCCACACACCGACTCACACACTGGCCCACACACCGACTCACACACTGGCCCACACACCGACTCACACACCGGCCCACACACCGACTCACACACTGGCCCACACACCGGCCCACACACCGACTCACACAGTGGCCCACACACCGGCCCACACACTGGCCCACATTAGTGGCCCACACACCGACTCACACACTGGCCCACACACTGGCCCACACACTGGACCACACACCGGCCCACATTAGTGGCCCACACACTGGCCCAAAAAAAAAGTTAAAAAAAAAAAAGTTAAAAAAAAAAGTATAAAAAAAAAGTTTTTTTTTTTTTTTTTTTTTGGACCAGTCCACTTTGGTTCCGGCCCATCAGGATTTGTCCCGAACGTCCCGATGGCCAGTCCGCCACTGTCTATACTAGATAACAGAGTGTGGACTTGAGTCATTACAGTATGACTTGGACTTGAGGCACACATTTTATGAGATGAATTGACCTACAACAGGACAACAGGACAGCAGGACAACAGGACAACAGGACAGAGGGAAATGACTTGAGACTTGACTTTTCTACTCATGCATGGATGACAAGCGACTCCATTGGTGTTTGATATACTTGAAACAACTCACAATATATATTGTTGATGTATATAAACTAGGGCTGTCAAAATGAATGCTTTAACTTTGGAGATTAATTTAAATAATTTAAAGCAGTGGTCACCAACCCGTCGATCTTGATCGACTGGTCGATCTTTGAGACTGTCCCTGTAGATCTTTCCATGAAAAAAAAAGAACGACATTTTTTTTTAATCTTACCCTGAGAGTCCACATTGCAGTTCTACTTTTGTTTTGATGTGAAAAGTGATGCTGCACTTAGCACTGACTGAGAAAGTACACATACAGTTCTACTTTTGTTTTGATGTGAAAAGTGATGCTGCACTTAGCACTGACTGAGAAAGTACACATTACAGTTCTACTTTATAAAATGCTAATTGTAAATATGTCTGTCAATGTTAATAATATGAGAAAGTCCACATTACAGTTCTACTTTTGTTTTGATGTGAAAAGTGGTGCTGCATAAGATGACTGCACTTAGCACTGACTGAGAAAGTACATAATAGTTCTACTTTGACGTTTTAATGTTGGACCAAAGCATTGCATGTAATTAGAATACAGGCAAATAAAAGTCATTTAGTTTAAAGTACAATCTTGGCTGTCTTTTTCTCTCAACGCTTCAATAGGTAGATCTTGCCTTCACCAAAAAAAAAGTGATCTTGGGCTTAAAAAGGTTGGTGACCACTGATTTAAAGCATTAAAATAAATGAACCTAGATTAATCTATGGAGTGAAAAATCTTCAACGTTCTGAACTTTCAGCAGTATATTCGCCGCGGATATAAGAAAGAGGTCTAGCTGAGTCAATGTTGATGGTTTTGTTGAACATTTGTATTTCACAGGAGAGAAACTGCATTCAAAGAAAGCTATTAAAATAGTCTTTGAATCTAAATATACTTTCTTTGTGTTGATTTTACATTAATTCCATGATTTTACTCAAGTAAATATCTGTTACAAGCTTCGGTCTCAAATAGAAAAATGCTATTTTTAATCTAGATTAATCTAGATTAATTACAGAAAATGTTGAGATTAATTAGTAATTTTTTTTTAATCTATTGACATCACTAATATAAACAAATCTTGTCAAAAAAATCTATTTGTTGATGTAAACATCACTGTTTATTTGTTGATGTGTGTAAATACATCATGTTTATTTGTTTGTGTGTAAACACCATCATGTTTATTTGTTGACGTGTGTACTGTAAATACATCACTATGTTTATTTGTTGATATATAAACAAATCCCTGTTTATTTGTTGATGTGTGTAAATACATCATGTTTATTTGTTTATGTGTGTAAATACATCATGTTTATTTGTTTATGTGTGTAAACACCATCATGTTTATTTGTTGACGTGTGTAAATACATCACTATGTTTATTTGTTGACATGTGTAAATACATCATCATGTTTATTTGTTGACGTGTGTAAATACATCACTATGTTTATTTGTTGATGTGTGTAAATACATCATCATGTTTATTTGTTGACATGTGTAAATACATCATCATGTTTATTTGTTGACGTGTGTAAATACATCACTATGTTTATTTGTTGATGTGTGTAAATACATCATCATGTTTATTTGTTGATGTGTGTAAATACATCATCATGTTTATTTGTTGATGTGTGTAAATACATCATCATGTTTATTTGTTGACGTGTGTAAATACATCACTATGTTTATTTGTTGACGTGTGTAAATACATCATCATGTTTATTTGTTGACGTGTGTAAATACATCATCATGTTTATTTGTTTATTTATTTTGTTATCCTACATGTGACTTCAGCTTGACTTGGCCTGTTTACTCTTGGGACTCACTTGAGACTTGGATCCTACAGCTTGTGTCGTGACTTGCTTGTGACTGGAGTGAGAGTGACCTCATGGGGTCCCGCCTCCTCCACCCCAGATGACCAGTCCACGGGCCGCTCGTCAACACCGCGGGGGTCCGTCACCTGTCCCGGGGGGGGGGGGAGTACGAGAAACACTGATCTGCTCAACTTCATCCATCTGGCCCCTGCCATGTATGGATTAGGACACGGTGGAGCACCTGGACAGTTCTAGACAGTTCTCTGTCTTTAAAAGTTCCTTCCTTTAAAATAGGACTTAAAACATACCTCTTCACAAAAGCCTGCTCTTAGTTTTAACCCTTTTATACATGCCTTGTGTGTTTTATCCCTTTTTTCTATGTTTTTATGCCTTGTTTTTTTAATTGCCTATGTTTTTAAAGTCTATGTTTTACCCTGTAGCACTCTGAGATTTGGTTTCCAAATGTAGAGTGCACTATAAATTGAATGCATTATTTATTATTATTATTATTATTATTATTATTATTATTATTATTATTATTATTATTATTATTATTATTATTATTATTATTATTATTATTATTATTATTATTATTATTATTATTATTATTATTATTATTACTACAGTCAGACCACGTCACGCTGCGGTCACAAGCAGAGCAGAACCAGGCAACGCACTCATAATACAGTATATTATTTCATTTCAAACCTTTATTTCAACTCAAAAGGCAACTGAGGTTTTCCTCGTTTACAGTCACGTTGAGTGTACGTACAAAAATAAAAAAGCATATAAAATCACACAGCATATAAAACCACAACAAAGAGACAACAAATTCATTAAAACACGTACAACTTGATTAACAAAGGTTGGAGATCAAGGTTTTAAACTCTGCAACAGAGGGGATAATCTCAAGCTTTAAGGACTGTTGGAGTGTCAGAGAGGACCAACCAACCTTCTCATAAAGTTCATACTATTAGTGATGAATGAAGATGTGATTTATTGCCTTTTTATTAGTGCTGTCAGGCGATAAAAAAAATAGGATAGGGTAGGAGGGGTGGGTGGGGGACACTGTACAACTGTACAAGCAAAACTGTACATTGGAATATTGACAAGACCATACTTGGTCATTTACTGTACATTGGAGGTGGTTGTATTAGGACATTTACAGGGGCCAGTTTCGAATTGCAGTCTCCCGTAGGTGTTTTTTGAGAGTGTTTTTGAAAGTGGGTAGTGATTCACATTCCTTTACAGCTTTGGGTAGGGCGTTCCACATTGATGTGGCATAATTGCGAAACGTGTTTAGTCCCTTGTTTGAGCCGAATCTGGGTTTAACATGATTTGTGGAGCTCCCTCTGGTGTTGTGATCGTGGTATTCACTGACCTTTGGGAAGTATTTTGACATGTACATGGGTACCTTGGTCGTGTAGTGTATCTTGTAGACCAGGCCCATTGCAAGTTGCTGTACTCTGTCATCTACTCTAAGCCATCCTAGGTTGTCAAAGTGGGCAGGGGTGAGGTGGGTTCTAGGAGTAAGGTCAAGCAGTAGTCTGACCAGTTTGTTTTGAGATGTTTGTAATTTTGTTTTTAGCGCCTTTGAGGTGCTTTGGTATCATGAGGTGCAAGCATAGTCATAGTACCCTTGAATGAGTGCTCCTGCCTGAGTCTTCAGGGTATTCTTGTTTACCAGTGAGGAGATCCGGTACAAGAATCGAGTTTGTTGGTTGACTTTTTTTTATTACATTGGATGCCATTTTGTCACCGGAAAGATTTGCCTCTAGGATGGAACCCAGGTAGATAATTTCTTCTTTCCTTGTGACAATATTGTCACCCACTGTAACTGAGAAGTCGTCGGTCTTGCTGAGTTTGTTATTTGAACCGAAGAGAATGGACTCTGTTTTGCCCATGTGTAATGATAGTTTGTTATCAGCGAGCCATATGCAGATTTTGCCTAGTTCTGAGCTGAGGGTTTTTTCAACCTGTAACTTGTTCTTGTCAGAGACCAGCAGGGCTGAGTCGTCCGCAAACAGGAACAAGTTGCAGTCACAGGCTGACGACATGTCATTTGCATAAATTAGGAAGAGTAGCGGTCCTAGTATGCTTCCTTATGGAACACCACAGCTCACTGTGAGGGGGGGGGATAGAGTACTGTTTACCTCTACCATCTGTTCTCTCCCCTCCAGGTAGGATTGCATCCAGCTCACTGATAAGCTATCAAAACCAATTGCTTTTAGCTTGTCCATCAGAATGGAGTGATTGACAGTGTCGAAGGCCTTTTGTAGGTCCAGCATGACCATGCCGCAGTATTTGCCCGTGTCCAACTCTTGTTTGATGTGGTCGTTTAAATAAAGAAGGCATGTGTCAGTGGAGTGGGATGTTCTGAAGCCAGATTGGAATTCGTAGATTCGATTTTTTTCCGCAAGGTATTTTTCGACCTGTTCGTATAAAAAAAATGTCATGACTTTCGAGATGGAGGTAAGGATAGAAACAGGGCGGTAGTTGCCTGGGTCTAATTTACTGCCTTTTTTGTGCAGGGGTGTTACTCTCGCAATTTTGAAGTCCTTGGGGACGTGTCCCTGTTTTATGGAGAGGTTTATTATGTGTGTGATGACTGGGGTGATGGCGGCTGCTGAGTCTCTGAGAAATTTGGAGGAGATGTTGTCATGGCCAGTGGCCTTGTTAGGTTGGAGGACGCTCAGTTTTTTGAGTACCTCATCTGTAGTTACCATTTCCAGTTTGAAGTCGTCTTTGTGGACCCCTAGGTTCTTGTAGTATGCTACTATGTGTTCTACCCCATACTGCCCTGAGTGGGAGGGTAGTTTGTTTACCAGTGTTGTGGCTATGTTTGTGAAGAAACTGTTTAAGTAATTGCCTACATGCAGCTTGTCTGTGATGAGCGTGTTGTCCGTCTTTATGTTGGGAACATGTCTATGTTCCCCGGGTTCAGTGGTGCAGTCGTAATATGGGCCAAGGCCAAACGCCACGTGCACGCGCGCGCATACATGTCTCTCTCCTCTTTCATGAGGCGGAGCTGGGGACGAGACGGGCGGTCTTTTGTTTCAGAAACACACACCCAACACTCCACACACACACACACACACACACACACAGTCTAGGTGATAAGTGCCGGCCGGCGCGACGACACAAAAATGACTCGTCGCGCCGGCCGGCACTTAGACCTAGACTTTGCATAATAATAGGATGCGCGCACTTCTGCCTCAGTGACGAAGCCTAAACGTCGTTTGACCGTGTATGCCCACCACTGCACCCCTGCCCGGGTTCTATGTTCCCCGCTTTTTTTTTCTTTTCGAAAAAGGGTTCTATGTTCCCCCATCCGCAAAAGGGTTCTATGTTCCCCCTATGTTTCCCATGTTCCCCGGTAGCCGCAAAAAGGGTTCTATGTTCCCCGGGTCCTATGTTCCCCCTATGTTTCCCCGGTAGCGATAAAGGCTCGCCCCAGGCTCGCCACAGCAGTGGATTTCAAAGATAGCCACTTTTATAGATAATTAATTTGTATCGCAACGGAGTCACGGATCTAGTCGGGCCACGTAGCATTATGTCGAGAAAAATCAAATACAATAAACAAGTGTAAAATAAAGAATTTTAAACTAAGTTTAGCCTATTAAATCGTTTTATAAGCGTTAGTTCTTATTTGCGGTCTGTGTGAGAAGCATCCATCTGCAGAACGTCAGCCCAGCACTCTCTGTCCCCACGCTGTCAGGCCGTCACAGGCCCGCTCAGCAGCGCCACCCACCCAATGGCTGAATTGCCAATGGCTGAATTGGAGTATTGCACTGTGCGGGATTGATTGATTGATTGATTGATTGAAAACTTTATTAACAGATTGCAGAATGGGTACAGTACAGTACAGCTCAATACATACAATTGTTAAGGGGATGCAGACCAGAGAAAGACTTTTGTCTTGTTTACATCAGGGTCCCCCATTTTCAATTCATCATAACATATATGACTATGACATACAGATAGACAGTACTGCTACATCTATACATTTATGACATACCAGATTTGCAAATACAGTACTGTTTGTGATACAAAAAGTGTCCAGAAAAGAGTGTATATACATTTGACGTAGAAACTGTACATTGGAGGAGGTTGGGTAGGTGGGGTGGGGTTGGGTGGGTGGGGGGGGGGGACTGTACATTGGAGGTGGGTGGGGGTGCGGGGGGGGGGTTGAGTAGGAGGTGGGTGGGGGACACTGTACACTGTACATTGGAATACTGACAAAGCCATACTTGGTCATTTACTGTACAACTGGGTTAGGACATTTGTGGCGGCCAGTTTTGAATTGCAGTCTCCCGTAGGTGTTCTTTGAGTGTTTTTGAAAGTGGGTAGTGATTCACATTCCTTTACAGCTTTGTGTAGGGCGTTCCTGCGGGCAGATCCGCGATGCGTTTATTTAAACTTTATTTAACAGATTGCAGAATGGGTACAGTACAGTACAACTCAATACACACAATTGTTAACACTTTCAGTGCCACCAGGGGGCGCACGACTTAGTGCATGAATGCCACCATCGGCACTAATGTTAACGTTAATATCGCCTAATCTATGTGTCTAATCTGCCCGTCGCTTATCAAATAATCATATTCCAGTCAGTGCTGTCAAGGCAGATTTTTTTTTATCGCTTCATTTCCGTTTGATAGCATTTTGAAAATCACTCATTTTCGCGGAAAAACCACACATGCCTATGATAATCGTCTTTTACTGGAATATTCCAGAACGTTGTCATTTGTCGGCCTATTTATGAATCGTTTTCAAATAAACGCTAGATGGTCGATAGTATATGTGTGCGCACGCACGCTCGTGCCGCACGCTGATAATCGCTGCTCTTATTTCCTGATGGTTTTTACAGTGAAACAGCAATATCACATATAGTGGAAACGCTTATATCTCCGTGAAAACTAGTCTGATTATCTTAAGACTGATAACATAGATTCCTTACCTGATATCAGATGGTATCCAAATGGTATATTCCAATTCCTGATCACCATTCGAAAAAATCGATAATTGTATTGATCCAGCGTGTGTACAGTATAACACATGATCCGCGCGGCTCAGCGGCTCCAGAATGAACTCTGGTAACCCCGGCTGCATCAGTGAGACGTAAAATGTGGAGTCAGAAATCCTTTAATCCATTCACTTTCATTGAGTCCAATCCAAAAGGGTGATTTACCATCTGGGAGACGATAGGGGGCGCTTTTTTCACATCTGAGAGCCTGGGGTGACTGGAATATCCAACGGTAGGCTCGCTTGATGCAATATGATTTCAGATCGCTAATAATAAAAAAAAAAAAAAAATACGAGAATTCTCGTGAGTGGGCATTCAACCAGCGGGGGGGTAAACCCGAGAAATCTCGGGCGTGGCATCCAAAGTGTTAAAGGGTTAGAATTATAAAATGAATATGTGGCGTTATGATCAGGGCTGAAGTTGAATAAAATATTGTATTTATCAATTACAAAAAAACTGAAAATCCATAAAAATCTGTGTTGTTGCTAGATATGCTAGCCTGTTTTTTAACAATAATTTGTGATGCCATCACAAACACTGGCATTTAAAGGGTACAAATAAAAAAAATCCTGCACCAGAATGCAGGAAATGAAGTCTTTGTAACAAAAAAATTCCTGGTGGGGGACCAGTCCGGCCCTGGTTAAAAGCCTCCAATGCTTATTAGTGTGTGTGCGTTTGAAGGTTTGCACATTTCCATTTATATAAAATAAAAAAAAAATATATATATATATTTTTCTTTTTTTACCTCTGTCGCTGCTCTCTGACACCGTTTTTTTTGGGTTGCGGCCTGAAAAGTTTGGGAACCCCTGGTCTAGCCTGTACCCCCCAGACATGTTGCTGGCCCCGTCAAAACAGTATCCTATCAGCCTCTCCATGGGCAGGTCGAGGCGTAAAAGTCTTTTATACACAAAAACAGCGTATCGGCTGTTGTGTCTGGGCCGGGCATTGTAAAAACCCCAAAAGAAGTTCTGAGCTTCCAAGTTGTCATCGGCGAACTGTATATTACACGAGAATTGTTCTTTTCCAGTGAGTGACATCAGTGGTTCCGTCAGCGCTCAAGCCAAAGAATGGGCTTTTGGATGCTTTGCCTCTAATTTGTCGCTGAATATCATGGGCAAACAGCTGTAAGATTTCGTTTTGGATGTTGTTGGACATCCAGTTGTCTCTCTTTTGGAGCCAATTCTTCAACTCGGGATCAGACTCGGTGCGCACTCTTTCCATCATGAGCTGCCATAACACCCCATCCCTATTTGCATCACCCCTCAGTGGAAGCCCCTGGCGCCCGAGGGGGGGTATAGGCGAACAGACTCAGTTAACTCTTCAATACCTGATGCTGAACCTGTCGTCTCTGTCTTTCTCTGACGTTTATCAGATTTAGTGGGACTGTCACTGGGACCGGCGAGACGTTTCGAAAAGAAATCTGATATTTTTATTTTCTGCGAGTGAGACATTCTGTGCTAGCAAAGTCTGACTACTAGCTCAAATCGACATGTATCACAGTAGCTCAGTGGTTCGTGGCGCGTGGGAAGGGCGGGAGACGGGAGGTGAATACAATTAGTTGTTTCACCTGTCATTCAATCAGTCTGTGACAGTCTGTCATCACTTGAAAATCTACTCTGCTGCAATCTTGTCGGTTTTACACGTATGATTGTGTACGTACAGTAGTGTAATGAATGAATGAAAACTTTATTTAACAGATTGGAGAATGGCTACAATACAGCAATACACACAATATTAAAATGGTGAAGTGCTTTGAGCAGGATAAACTTATAATATACAGTGTTACAGTTACAGTATATAATATACAAATATATAAATACTGTCGTAAAAAAAAAAAAAAAAAGTATATTTCTTTCAATTCTTTGCAATAGCCGCCGCACCTCGCCTTCCAACGTGCCTGTCCTCAGCTCCAGCTAAGCACGCATCCAACACATCATAAAAGCCATTTTGGTCTGGCGGTCTGTAAATTGTGCAGACTAGAACAGATTTAGCCCTTTCAAATAGAATTTCTACAAATACAGTTTCAATAGCCTCATGATCTAAGTCCGTATCTACAAAACCTTCTGTTTAATCATCTTCCCTTTATTCATTTGCTTAGATTTTTCAGGTCTGGTACATTTTAGCATGGTGTTATTCACAGTAAAAAAAATAAAATAAAAAAGAATTTAATTGTGGGCGGCTGGGTGGCGCAGCGGACATTGAGCTTGTCACCAACGCAAGAGACACCGGGTTCGAATCCGGCTGTCGGCGTTGCCTGCGGCTTGGGCCGGCCGTCATACTAACTCAATTGGTAGAGTTAGCGGGTGGGAAGTCGATGGGTGGTAGTCTGGTCGTTGTGAACAGCGACTCCTACAGGTCGGTTGGGGCACCTGCACAGCAAAGTCAGGAAAAATGGGCGGGGGCAGTGTGAGCCTCCCACACGTTACACCTCGCCAAATGAGAGTCTGCTCTGGCAGGTGAAAAGATGTGACAGGCTGCCTCCACATGTATCGGAGGGGACATGTGATGCAAGGCTTCTATCCTCCCTACAACCGGCCAGTGGGGGGCATATGCGAGCAACCATCAGGACAGGGGAGGGAGATTGGCATGAGAGGTAAATTGGGATGGGGAGAAAAATCACAGAAAAAAAGAGGAGAAAAAGTAGATATTTTTTTTTTGAATTTTTTGTATTCTCATTTGGTTCATTACAATTTACTCAAGCCAGACACAGTATTTCTGACACTGGGAATACATTCCCTGAGATCCATAGATGTCCCTAGAATCAGATACCAAGAACATGCAAATGGACCATTTAAAAAAAAAGTTTGTAAATGTTTATTCTACGTTCTTATGGAATGAATTAGATAAAAAATATATATATATTTTATAAAAAGATTTTAATTTTTTTTTAATAAATGTTGAGTTAATTTTCATAACGCGATAATTTGCTGTGTAATTAATTAATCTAATTAATGTGATAAACTGACAGCCCTACTTTTTATATTATATATTTGCCTACTTCTACATATTGTGGTCCCTAAACAGTCTTGGAATTGTATAAATTGTATAAGATAAGATATTCCTTTATTGATCCCTTTGGGGGGAAATGCGGGCGTCATAGCAGCATGGGGGAGGGGGGGGTACAGGTATGGGCAGGGTAATAGTAGAAAGACATAAACATAGGCAATACAATTATAGTACAGTAGAAAAGT
>NW_028170928.1:95000-99055 GCF_963971535.1 Notolepis coatsorum | reverse complement strand
CGCGTTTGATGTAAGGCAGCTGGCGTCACTCTGCGTCACGAGCAACAATGATTGACCAGCCCCACGCCGACGACACTAAAGCCAGGTCTTTTTTACATTACCGTCTGACGTATCGCATGCATATGAACAAACGCGGCTCGAAGAGGCACCCAGGCCAATAAGCAGAATAGACCTAGACTGACTCACCACAAAAACCAGAGACAGATTTAGGTAAATTTTTTTTTTTTTTTTTTTTTTTTACGACATCATAACAACACTCAGTTTTGGAAGTTGCTGTTAATATTAATTGGTAATTGTTTGAGCTCCTTCGTGTTGACCAGCAGCGATTCTGTGAACCCCTGGGATAGTCGACTTCGTGGAGGCCTTCAAGCGTTGTTTTATAGAACATCGAGTTCCCCAAGTTCAGTGTTTACAGTGTGTGTTTGCTTCTTTTTTTTTTTATCTCCCAACAGCCATTCTGGGAGACTCTTTTTTTCTTCTCCCAAACGGTGCAGATAAAAAGTCTGCATAACTGGTTGTCGCTCTGCAAGTCTCTGCAAGGTTCTGGCTACATGCTCGGTCTTGCTTAAGGAAATATTCGATGCCGTTAAATTTGGCCCGATGCTGGGTCTTTTAAGGCTTATCATCACGGTTGCGGTTCCTTATTTGTGTAGTACGACGTCTGTCTATCTTTTGTTACACAACGAGACACGTTGTGAAAAGCTATTTTCTATGTAATCAGAATGAATGTTGTTTTGTACTTAATTAATTGGGGCTATTTTAATACACAAGGCTAAATACCTTAGGGACCCTAAAGTCAAAAGTATGTACCCCCCCCCCCCCCCCCCCCCCTCCTCTTTTCTACATGAGGTAGAGAATGTGTTGCAACCAGGGGTCACATTTCTTCTTGGCTACCAGAGGGAGAGAGAGAGGGAGAGAGAGAGAGAGAGAGAGAGAACGCTGTACAAGGCAGACAGTGACAGTACTGAGTGCTCTCTGCATAGCTGGAGATTGAGATAATGTAGCTCTCCTTTCCTGGGCCTCCTCAGTAACTCCGGGACGAACATCTGTTGTATTGAGCAGCCTTTTCCGCAGCATTGTTGCCTCCCGTTCTCTCAAAGAATCCACTCTTTCTGCTCCCAAATTGAGCACGGGGGCAACTGAGGGGGGTGGGGTGCCAGGGGTAGGGGAGGGGAGGCTGAGCTCCATTTTCAAACGACCCTCCCTAAGTCTTTCCCAGGCCTTCGTTCCTACTAACCCGAAAAGGGCTGCGATAGATTACGAAGATCTTTTTAGTTAAAAGGGGCAGAATAGAACACGCAGTCTCTCCGGGCTTCTATGATGCAGCAGTAGGACGCTCTAATGTGGTGTTTCTCTATAGAACCAAAGGCAGCTGTGGTTTGGAATGTGACGGGCTCTCTCTCTCCTTTGCTGGAGGTGGTGGTGGTGGGGTGGTGTTGGGGGGGGGGGGGGGGGGTAGAGGGGGGGGCACACAGACTGCATGGTAGACTGATTTGTGGCGTTGCGATGAATCAGTATTGTACTAAGTGCTGATTGCAGTAACTTGGGTCACAATGCAACAGGACAATAAATGGACGCACCGTGAATGGGGAAACCAACGACGGCTGTTTCACACACTGCGTTGGGTAGCGGGTGCCGCTCCTAGCGCTGTGGTCAACCAGACGCATTTAAGGCTTATTTCAATCACCTGAGTTTAGTTAAATGTATCTGCTTATTTCTTTTTTATAAAAAAAAAAAAGGAATAACATTTTTTAAAAAACATATTTGGTGCCGTAATGATCCTAAAAGAATACAAAAAGTGTGTGGTCCTCGTATGTTAGAGATTATCATTAGGTTTTCTATGAATATTCGTACATCTTAGTTTAGTCTTAGTCAGTGGAACCCTAAAGCTAAGTGGAGATCAGGACCTTATATCTGGTCTGATATATGTATTATGTACCGTTACAACCGAGTCGCACAGAATCTCATACTATCCAGAGATGCGATGGGGAGAGAGAGCAGGAGAGAGAGCGGGAGAGAGAAGTTAATTTGAGGGCACAATAAAATCTGTCCACATTGTAATTTGATTTCTCTTTTCAAGCCCCCACCAAACTTAAAGTTGGCTCTGTACAGTTCCAGTAAAAGCCTGTTTTATGGCCTGTGTGCGTGAGAGCGCCGACGTGTGTCTTTCATTACTTTATCGCCTCCAGAGACCCAAGTCTGAATTGGCAAATCTTCTTTACTGGAGGCAAAGCATGTCTGCTAGCAGGATTAGCCACACGTTAGAGAGGGAGAGAAGAAGAGAGAGGGAGGGAGAGAAGAGGGGGAGGGAGAGAAGAGAGGGGGGGAGAGGGAGAGAAGAGAGAGAAGAAAGGGGGAAGGGAAGAGAGAGAAAAGAGAAAGATAGAGGGAGGGAGAGAGGGAGAGAGAGGAGATGGGGGGGGGAGGGGGAGAAGAGAGGGAGAGAAGAGAGAGAAGAAAGGGGGAAGGGAAGAGAGAGAGAGAGAAAGATAGAGGGAGAGAGAGGAGATGGGGGGGGGGGGAGAAGAGAGGGGGGAGAGGGAGAGAAGAGAGAAGAAAGGGGGAAGAGAGAGAGAAGAGAAAGATAGAGGGAGAGAGGAGATGGGGGGGGGGAGAAGAGAGAGAAAAGAGAGAAAGCGAGAGAGGAGAGAAGAGAGAAGAAAGGTGGGGGAAGAGAGAGAGAGAAGAGAGAGAGAAGAGAAATATAGAGGGAGAGGGGGGAGAGAAGAGAGGGGAGAGGGAGAGAGAGACGGGGAGGGAGGGAGAGAGAAGAGAAGAGGGAGAGAAGAGAAAGGGAGAGAGAGAAGAAAGGTGGGGGAAGAGAGAGAGAAGAGAAATATAGAGGGGGTGAGAGGGAGAGAGAGAGGGGGGGAGAGGGAGAGAGAGGAGATGGGGGGAGAGAAGAGGGAGAGAGAAGAGAAAGGGAGAGAGAAGAGAAAGGGAGAGAGAGAGACTCTGTGAGCCTCATGCTGGACGAGAGGTGTGGCGTTATGTAACGCTGCAAACAAGGCAGATCATAGGCTCATCTCAGTACCTGGCTGCCGCGCACTAGAAGTGATATGTATCACTCGGGCTGCGCTCACGTAATTAAAGCAGGCGGGCGCTAAGGTGTGATTATCAACACAGCAGCGCTCTTACAGAAAGCCACTTGAGTATTACAGTCATGCTACAGCTTGTGTGTCGCGCTGCTGACAAAGATAATTTTATTCTTATTTTTTTTCATAAACCTTCTCTTTTTGGAGACTAAAGGCAGCCAATTTTACTGTGAGAAATGCAACATATTGTACAAATAGACAATTCTTAAATGTATGTATTTGTTCAAGCCTTCTTTGCTCTGTGTGTATTGAGCTCGGGTTGAATCATGTCAACACTGCTGCACCCGGCAGAACTCTTTGACTTGGTTGGGGCCACTCGATTCGACCACGTCCCGCTTCTCCCCACACCACACAGGGTTAATTGCCAGCTCCGCTGTAGCAACAGGCTTCCCATTGGCTGCTGCCCCTGAGCTTTTGCGCTGCATTTCTCTCCCTGCAGGAGGAGACATTGTCTGCCTTTTTGTAAATGCTGTGTCAAGCCCATTTCTCTGTGGCTGGGGTTCAAGTCCATTTCATGCACTGGCCTGTGGCCCACACTGCCTGCTTCTTGTTAGTGCACGCCGCATCGCATGCTAATCTGCTAATTGTCCTTGGCGTCGGCGCAAACCGTAGGCCTGTCCAACGTAATACGAGTAATATGATTTTTCCCCCCTTTTTGCCGGAGATTCCAAAAGAATGCCGCTTCAAAGAGCAAACCCGTTTTCTTGGACTCCGTGGGTTATTGCCATTTCATTGAGTGTGCGTGTGTTTTCCCAAAACCGGATTATCGGGGCTTTTTCACTTTTTACACGCACGCTTCAACCAAGACCACTTTCCACACGAAGAAAAGGAACGGCAAAACCCCCGAACGCCGGTTACTTGAGCGAACGTTAGTCCTTTTCTAAATTTAACCAAAGTGTGCGCTATCTTTAGTGTGACCACGGTGCCCCTGGCCTGTCCTGCCCACAGTCTGCACAGTTC
>NW_028170928.1:0-90000 GCF_963971535.1 Notolepis coatsorum | reverse complement strand
GGGGGGGGGGGGAGTAAAACATTTTAACGGATGCCTTTTCATCCAGTCAAATGTGTGGCGACTACATTGATCAAAGCATAATTTTCTCCCGAAATTGGTTGATTTGCGTTGATCTTCCTCCCCGAGTGTCATAATTGTATAATTAAGTCATACAGAGAGGGTAACTCTGATGTCCCCGTCTCTCCCTCTCTCTCCTCTCTCCTCTCTCTCCTCTCTCTCAGGCTTCTGTTTGCTGGACCTGACGGAGCAGTTTGCCCTTCCAGAAACGGCTCCACCCATGCTGGCTAGACTGCTGGAAGTCATCGAGAGGAAAGGTGAGCCGGACAGATTAGACCCCATTAGTCATCTCTACCTTCTAACCAGAAAGAGCGCACCTGCTCGTGCATCATTGATTTCCATTTATCGCTATATAAACATGTTCTTTACACAACACGTTGTTGGATGTGCGTTTCAATGTGACTTCATTACCTCGAATTTTTGACCGAATTCATCCGGAAGAGTTTACCCGGGGCGCACGCTAACGTCTTAATGTTTTATTATGTGTTTATTTTTAGGTCTGGATAACCCTACACTATATCGAACCTTCACCGCAGGGGGCGGCCTGGAGGTCAGACAGTGCTTTGAAAGTGGTGAGTGGTAGCTTTTATCTCAGCCAGGGGCGACGTGTGTGTGGCCTGCAGGCGGCCAGTCCCGCCCTTCAGGTTTACCCTTAACCTGATCCCTTAACCCTTTCACTGCCACACGACAGAAGGTTAACCCTTTACTGTCGCATAACCGGCTGTCGCGTGGCAGTGAAAGGGTTAACCCTCGGTGTATTGTCGCAGTGAACGGGTTAACCGTTTGGTAGTGTGGCCCTTAACGCTCTCCAATACTGTTGTATGGCTTCATTTGGCATCAACGATTAGAATTCTCATTAAAGTCGAGCTATGCATGAATATAGTCGACTAAGTCGACATTTTTGCCAATCCTAGTCGACCATCCAAATCCTTAGTCGGGGACAGCCCTAATATATATATATATATGCTATAAATATATAACAGATAAGGCTGACACCCGTATCACCTCGACTGTACTTCTCTGTGAACATATTGATGTTGATGAAAGAAAAAAAAAACAGAATACGTCGTCCCTACATTCATGGTTGTCCTCTGGCCGCGCCCTGCCTGCAGACCCGCCCTCGGCAGAGCTGGACCAGATGGAGCTGCCCCTCCTGTGTGACGGCCTGCGCAGGTACCTCCAGGATCTCCCCCAGCCAGTCATCCCCCCGGCCATCTACCCTCAGCTGGTGCTCATTGCTCAAGGTGAGGGGGATTGATCGATCGATTGATTGATTGATTGAAAACTTTATTAACAGATTGCAGAATTGGTACAATACAGTACAGCTCAATACACACAATTGTTAAGGGGATGCAGACCAGAGAAAGACTTTCGTCTCGTTTACATCAGGGTCCCCCCATTTTCAATTCATGACATTTATGACATACACGATATACAGTACTGTTACATCCAGACATTTAGATATACAAATATACAGTACTATTTAAGAGACAGTGATCCTAAATGAAAATATATACATGATTAGAAGGGGAAGAAACTGTACATTCGAGGGGGTTGGGTGGGTGGGTGGGGGGGGTTGGACATTTACCGGGGAATTGCAGCCTCCCGTAGGTGCTCTTTGAGAGCGGTTTTGAAGGAGGGTGAGGATTCACATTCTTTTATGGCTGTGAATCAGCACGGCTCATTCACACGCAGCCCAACGCATGTTTCCTCAATGAAACCTAATAATGACTCCTCTCGTTTTATTTTTAGTCGGAATCGCTTAAAGCTCAATATAGAATCGCCGCCGTGTGCTGTTATAATTAAGATGCGATGTTCCTTTATTGATCCCCTTGGGGAAATCTGGGCGGCATGAGGGAGGGAGGGGGGAGGGGAGGCATAGGTATGGGCAGGGTAATGGAAGAAAGACATAAATATAGGCACTCAAATTAGATCTGAATATAAAAGTATGAGAAAAATAAACGGTGTAAACAAAGGTGCAGATGAGGGGTCTGTATGTCCTATCAGTTATATTATACCTTACAATAAATATAGGCAATATAGAATTTGAATCTGAATCTATATATATTAGAGATGTCCGATATTATCGGCCGATATTGACATTAAAATGTGATATCGGAAAATATCGGTGTCTGTTTAAATTTTTTATTTTTATTTTTTTATTTTACATTTATTTAACCTTTATTTACCCAGGCAAGCAAGTAAGAACAAATTCTGATTTTATTTATTGTCAAAAGTATGCATAATGTTGTGTTAATTCCACAACAAGAGATATGTAATGTCAAGTTAGACCGCGCTCTCAAGATTCGACACTGGGTGCTGAAATCCCATTAAGTATTATATAAAAAAGAAGCAGTGAAGCTAGACCAGCACTCTCAGGTTCAAGTATTTAATGGCAGCCTGAAACAAACATGTTTCGGAATTACATATTCCTTCGTCAGTGTTATAGCTTCAACAAGAGATATGTAATGTTAATTACCTGAAATTATTCCGTTTTTTGGGGGGGGGAAACCCTGCATATATCGGTATCGGTTGATATCGGTATCGGAAATTAAGAGTTGGACAATATCGGTATATCGGTATCGGTAAAAAAGCCAATATCGGACATCCCTAATATATATATATATAGGAGTAAAAGTAAACGGTATATACACACAAGGTACCCTAACTGTTTTTAAAGCCAGACACACTTATGGCGCTTTTCCACTGCATGGTACCTACTCTACTCTACTCTACTCTACTCTACTCGCTTTAGGTACCTGGTACTTCGTTCCTTTTCCACTGCAGGTACTAAAATAAAGTACTCAGTTTGTCTCCGTGTGGGGAGGCGGGGCTGCTGGTGTACAGCTGAGAGCTCCATAGCTCTGTGAGAGCTCCACCAGCATAGCTATGTCCGTGTCATGAGCTAGTAGGCGCAAGCCAGAGTAAAACACAGTTTTCAATCAATCAATCAATAACAACATTAACGAGACTCTCGTTGTGTCTATTCTGATAACGCTAACGTTACCTCTCATTGTGTCTATTCTACAAGCGTTAACGTTAGCTAGGCTGTCTATGCTAACGTTAGCATTAGGCTAACAAGCTGTAACGTTACCAGTCGCGTCTATTTGCTAACGTTAGCATTAGGTAATAACCGGTTTAAAATGGATGGTGATTACCTCACGTTGTGTCTATTCTATTAGCATTAACGTTACTCATACAAACAATCAATAGCGAGTTATATTGATCGCGCTATGTACGATAGCCATGCTAAAACGCTAGCACAACATCAGCACAACATAAGCTTAAGCCTTAACACTTTGGTTGCCTTGGGTTAAATTAATGATATACCATAGGTTGCCGGCTCTATTTGTCTATGGAGAAGTACCCCTTCTTTGCATGGCTATAACTTTTTAAATTCTATTGCTACATTGCCATTATTAGGGCCCATTCAAAGTCCTATATGTATTGTTCATTGTGTAGCAACGTTAAACTTTTTCATTCACATATTCATAGTAAAGTATGGTCTAATGTATAAGTATGTTTTCATCTCTTTCTCCAGCTTTCTCCAGAACGTGATCTATAGCCCCAAATGCATTATATTGATGATGCAATACAGTTTTATGGCAATCAGCGTGATATAAAAAATTCCAACTAGACGTACTTCTAGAAGTTACTACATGTCATCTGATGTTGACCGGATGGGCTAGGGGGCGTTTATAATTCCGTGGGCAGCATTATACCAATCATCTAATGTGGGTCAAATGTTGATAATAGCAGTTGGTATCGAAGACGGTAACGTTACACGCTGAAACTCACCCCAGTCTCCGCGCGCGCGTTGGGCGATCATCGTCGAGTTGAAATCTTATCATTATGGGATGTAAATTTACCCGGTCCATCTCCAGCTTGTATAATGGTATATACGTCCAAATCATGTTGTTTATCGAGTTATTGGCAATCGATCACTGTGTAGTGTGACGAGCCAGAGTCGCGGGACCTATAGCGAGCGCCGGAAGTACTACGGTCGTCTAGGACAACCTCTATTCAACATCCTGTTTGGCGATTGCGCCGATCGGCCACCAGATGGCGCTCCTGAACCGCCAGAGAGCTCAGTGGGTCCTGCTGGTGGATCTCAGGCCAGCGGAGGGGACATATGAATCCGATCGCAGATTTTTGAAATATTGATATAAGGACGCTGTACAGCGTCCCCCGGCAACTTGAGCATGGCCAGCAATGACGTGAAAAGACGTTTCATGGCAGTCAAAGTGTTAACAAGTCAGCGATCTTTTTGCGAGACTAAACTTTCCGCTCGGTGGCAAATTGTGTTGACGTCGGTTTTGTTTAATCAATAAATGAGGCAGAATACACAGTGACTGTATTGTTTGTTTATTGAACTTGTGCCTGCTGCAACCATAATGAAATCCTATGCGAGACATTCAAGATGGCGGCTTTCTGTTTTCGTTCAGACTCTCCAAACAGTGACGCGTCTCTCTTCTGACCAATCAGTGGTCTGCAGTTTTTCACGTGACATTTATGGTACCAGTTCTACCCGCTTGGCTCGCGCTTGGAACCAGACTCGAGCAGGGACTAAAAAAGTACCCGAAAAAGTACCTGGTACCAGGTAGTACCAGGTACTTTGGTAATGGAAAACCGAAAATACCGAGTAGAGTAGAGTAGAGTAGAGTAGGTACCATGCAGTGGAAAAGCGCCATTAGTGGTCAGACGTTCCTAATGGTTCTGGAGTCACAAGCTGTCGCTCAGCCCCCGAGACGTCCCAGACAGCGGTGCGCCTCCTCCTCCTCCTCCTCCTCCTCCTCCTCCTCCTCCTCCTCAGTCCTCATACCAATGTCTACAGCAGGGGTTGTCAAACTTTTTCATACCGCGACCCTATATCTATTTAGGATTTCTTTTGGGGACCCCACACTTAATGTATCGCGTCATTTCAAACGTGGAATTAAGGAATATCAAAATAAAAGCACACGTTGTTGAACTTGATCATGCATATTTATTAGAAAATGTAATCACAGCACTATGTTATCAATACACATTTATAAAAACGAGGCATATTTAGCCAAAATATGTTGCCAGAACATAAAAAAAATATAATAAAAAATCTATATTTTTTTTATTTAAATGATTATACTTTTTTTTTTATACTTGCCACTGTTACCTACCCGCAACCCCAATTTGGGTCGCGACCCATAGTTTGAGAACCACTGGTCTACAGTAAAGGAAGAAGAATACCCCCCCCCCCCCAAAAAAAGCATTGAAGCAGCGACATCCTCCCTTCCACTAAACGGTGCAGTTAATGAATCCGCTGACGGTTCCCCGTAATCACTCGGATGTATTTGGAGAGGACCCTTGGCAGGGGGCATCCCGGTCTGTACGGTACACTGTGTCTAGTTAATAATTGGCTCTAAGCAGAAGTGCTAACCTAATCTGCCCACCATGGCTCGCTTGCTATTGAATACCCTGTACCTTTGGACACCAGCAGGCCCTGCAGCTAGTGTCAATATCCACCTGCTCGCCCTCCTCCGGTCCCCGACACGGCCATCTCCCATTCTGCCTTGATTTTTTTTACAGTAGGCCTATATACTTTATATATCTTGGCACTTTTTCTTTTCTCTTTATTTCTTTCTCCCTCTTTGTCGGTCTGTCTTTCTCTCAGAGTTCACTACTTCTGAGAAACACCCCCCACCCTCCCCCCTCTCTGTCTATCTCCGTCTGTCTGTCTCTCTCTCACTCTTTTTCTTTATTTCTTTCTCCCTCTTTGTCGGTATTTCTCTCTATAACTCACTCACTCGCTCTTTTTCTTCTTATTTATTTCTCCCTCTTTGTCAGTCTGTCTTTCTCTCTCTAACTCACTCACTATTTTTCTTCTCTTTATTTCTTTCTCCCTCTTTGTTGGTCTTTCTCACTCACTCACTCACTCACCTCACTCACCTCACTCACTCACTCACTCACTCACTCACTCACTCACTCACTCACTCACTCACTCACTCACTCACTCACTCACTCACTCACTCACTCACTCACTCACACAGTTTCCTCAGCGTTGTGTTTTCTAGATGTCACATGGCCAGAAACACGATATCTGTGGTTAATAGGAACTAAAACAAGCCTGTAAGTGTATCTCCTGCATCTCGAAGGCAGCCAATCACCTACCAGTGTACCTTACGCTCATTGTCACACACACACACACACACACACACACACAAACACACACAGGCGCATGGACACAGTCTCACTGTGGTTTCAAACCCGACTGCACACGGAGTTATTTTTCTCTTCTTCTTTTGTTTCCTTCTCTCCGCTGGTGGAAGTACTGTCGTCTCGCCTCGCTCACTTGTCTGTTTCACGACTTAATCACAAGCCTGTTGGCTTATAGTTACGATCTTGGCCTCCCACCATCACGAAAACAAGATTTGATTTTATTACGGATCCCCATTAGCTGGTGCCATAGCAACCAGCTAGTCTCCCTGGGGTCCACACAAAAAAACATACAAAAACAATTATTATTGCAAAACAAAATTAGTAAAAGTCAGTACTCAACACACAATGCATAATGAAACTAACAATTAAGATGGCTAAGATTACATGCGAGCAAAGAAACGGAAAACAAAAAAACTAAACAAATACTTTACAGTGTTAAATACAATTTAAGATTATTTTTTTAAAGTGAATTTACTGTAAATGCAGCAGAGGTTTTGAGGCAGGTTATTCCAAAGAGTTAATGATCTAAAAATAAAAGATCTCCTTAAAGCGTTGGTTTTTGGACCTGGTAATTCAAGCTGCCCACTACTGGAACCTCTAGTGTAATGCTCATGCACAGTATTACTATAAACAATCTGTTTATGTATAAAAACAGGAGTTTTACTGCTCATGACCAACTTGAACAGCACAAGTGTATTAAAAGTAGGGATGCTCGATATTGGCTTTTATACCGATATTGTCCAACTCTTAATTTCCGATACCGATATCAACCGATACCGATATATGCAGGGTTCCCCCCCCCCCCCCCAAAAAACGGAATAATTTCAGGTAATTAACATTACATATCTCTTGTTGTGGAATTAACACAACATTATGCATACTTTTGACAATAAATACAATCTGAATTTGTTCTTACTTGCTTGCCTGGGTAAATAAAGGTTATAGAAATGTAAAAAAAAGAATTAAATAATAATAATAATTCTTTTGAAAACCGATACCGATATTTTTAACGCCAATATCGGCCGATAATATCGGTAGGCCGATAATATCGGACATCCCTAATTAAAAGACAACCTATTTTCAACGTTAAGCCAAGAGAGCATGCATACGGCTCACAAGAATGCATACGAAAACAAGATAATCGAGATAAAACCATTCTTGTGCCGCGAGACGCTCTCGTTTTGTCTCGTGTCGTAAATGCAGCGCACCCTTCAGGGCTCGAAATGATCGGCCCCGGTTACATGCGTGAGAAGTAAAATGTGGAGTCCGGGAGTCCAATCCAAAAGGGTGAATTACCATCTGGGAGACGATAGGGGGCGCTTTTTTCTAGGGATGTCCGATATTATCGGCCGACCGATATTATCGGCCGATATCGGCAGTAAAATGTGATATCGGAAAATATCGGTATCGGTTTAAATACAAAAAAAAACAATAACAATATTTGTTATATATATATCCAGTGAAATTATTAGTTACCTGAAATTATTCTGTTTTTTGGACGGGGAAACCCTGCATATATCGGTATCGGTTGATATCGGTTGATATCGGTATCGGAAATTAAGAGTTGGACAATATCGGAATATCGGTATCGGTAAAAAAGCCAATATCGAGCATCCCTACTTTTTTCACATCTGAGCGCCTGGGGTGGCTGATTTACCAACGGTAGACTCGGTTGATGAAATATGAATTCAGATCGCTAATAAAAAAAAAAAAAGAGAAAAAACGAATATTCTCATTATGGGCATTCAACCCGCGGGGGGTAAACCCGAGAAATCTCGGGTTGGGCATTCAAAGTGTTAATGTCTGAAGGAGTCGACTGAAGGCTTCTTGTCCTCTGCAAAAGCATGCAATTGGTCCACTGATGGATACATCTTGATATTTGTCTAGTCTAGTGTGTTCATTAGACGGGTGAAATCCTCTTTCAGTGCCTCTGTGCCTGTTTTCGTAGGCACTTACCGTAGCCTCTGGTATGCGTGCGATTAGCGTAAGAGGCCTCTTTTCTTTTGGAAAGAATGATAAAAAAGAAAACTACATTTATTAATTTTATTTAAATTTTTTTTGTATTAGACTAAGAGGTTGGCCGTCGACTACGGCTCCTTTCGACCGATTAGTCGACTAACGGGTCAGCCCTATCTTATAGGAATATCTTATCTTATCTTATCTTCTCTCCGTCTCCCCCCCCCCAACAGAGGCGCTCAGTCCCGAGGAGTGCGCCCTGCAGCTGCGCCGCGCGGCCAGCGCCTCCAGCCTGCCCACCCAGTACTGGCTCACCTTCCACTGCCTGCTCAGGCACTTCTCCAGGGTGTGTCACAACGGCAGCAAGAACCTGCTCACCTCCAGGGCCCTGGGCGAGATCTTCAGCCCGGTGCTTTTCCGACAGCAGGCTGCCAGGTGGGTGACAGAGAGCAGGGCGGCGTGCCCAAGGGGGCAGTGCCACGCGGCCTGGCACTGTCAGACACACAGACACGCTCAGACACGGGGCACCAACTGACACCGGGCAATGCACCCGAGTGAGAGATGGCATGGAGCACACAAAACGAGCGCACATATGGACATAGTCCGTCTGACACACACACACACACACACACACACACGTGCACGGTAGCCGTGCTAGGAGACCCACGGTACAACGGATCGACCAGAACCTGGAAAAAACGGCTGACTCCGCTTGTGCTTTGTCTTGTCGTCCCTCCAGCTGCGAGCCCAGTCCAGACGCTCACATCAAGATCATCGAGACCCTGGTCACCAGCGAGTGGACCGAGAGCCAGAGCGCCCCAGGTACCAGCTCACATCCTCCTCCTTCTAGCATCCAATACAGTGAAGAGATACCATGGTGGGGGCGGGGGGGGGGGGGGCTTTCCGTGTATCTATTTTTACTAAATACCAGATCGCACAGGCCCGTTTCGTACTCAATGTAACGTGCTTCTGGGAATAAAGCGCTGTCGGGGTAGGATGACTGCAGTAGTACTAAGATGAATTGAACAACAGGGCGGCCGGAGCTATTCTTAGCCTGCAGGTTGGTATGGAGACCCTCCCTCCCGCCACAGTAGGGGCCGGCTGGCTGGAGAGAGAGAGAGCGCGAGAGAGAGAGGGAACTCGCTGCCATTGTGGGGCCCAGAGCTGGCCAAAGCTTTTAGTCATTTACTAGTAGTTTGTAGCCAATCTGTAGCTATTTCTATATATTCTGTTTCAGATATAATGGTAAATGGTGCATTTATTATATAACCGCTTTTATCCAAAGCGCTTTACAATTTGTTCCTCACCCATTCATTCATTCACACATTCACACACCGACGGCGGAGGCAGTGGGAGCAGTTAGGGGTTAAGTGTCTTGCTCAAGGACACTTTGACACGCTGCCCCAGAAGGACTGGGAACTGGGAGCCTTCTGATTACCAGACGACCGCTCTACCCCCTGAGCCACTGTCGCCCCATTATATATATATATATATATATATATACATTCTATTTTATAGATGGATTATGTAATAGGCAGTTGGGTTTGTGTGGTATAAGCATATAGCCGTGCAGAGATGTTAAGATTACAGGAGGTCACCGTGTTCTGCCTTGGAACCCACATGGCACATGGAGGAAACCATGTTGTCTTTTCTACAGTTATGCAAAAAATAGTATGATACAGTGACCCGCCTCTTGCGGAAATTAGTCTGCGATATAATCGCCAGTTCCTGATGGAAGCGTGTGTGCGATAGCGCTCCAGGCTCGTACACCGTGTTCCTTTTTCTCTCTCTCAAGCCGGCGGTAATGACCTCGTTTTGAACAGGAAACCCGCGATAACCACAGACGGGAGTTCAAGTGTCTCGTCGTGATTGTTGGATGGAGTCCGTTAAACGTGCGACTAACTACCAGCGCCGTTAACCCTTTCACTGCCACACTACGGCAGGTTAATCCTTTCACTGCACACTACAGAAGGTTAACCGTTCACTACCACACTATGGAAAGTTAACCTTTCACTGCCACACTACAGAAGGTTAACCCTTTCACTACCACACTACAGACGGTGGGTTAACCTTCTGTAGTGTGGTAGTGAAAGGGTTAACCATTTTGTTGTGTGGCAGTGGAAAGGGTTAACCCTTTTGTCGTGTGGCAGTGAAAGGGTTAACCTCATGCAGTGTGGCGGTGAAAGGGTTAACCCCTTTTTGTAAGTGTGGTAGTGAAAGGGTTAACAGTGTTGCAGTGAAAAGGTTAACCCTTTTGTAGTGTGGTAGTGAAAGGGTTAACCGTATGCAGTGTCGCAGTGAAAAGGTTTAACCCTTTTGTAGTGTGGTAGTGAAAGGGTTAAGTCAACCAGACAAATAGCCCCGTTGTTGTTGTTGCCTAAATCTTGATTTTTTTTTAAGTCACGGTTTCCTCTCCCCCGGGGGGGGGGGGGGTTAGCTTCGCGCAGCACGGTTCAGAGACCGTTAGCGTTAGTCGTATGTGCGCAGCGCGCGATGTGACACAGTCGGGTGTTGTTCCACGTAGCGGGCTGGTCTCTGTAGACGCTGCCAGCTCTGGTCAGGGGGGGGCGGGGGGGGGGGGGCGTTGAGTGGCACTGTTGTGTTTTTACAGTGCTAGTTAACCCTTTCACTGCAGCAGCACCACCAAACGGCAATACACAGAAGGTTAACCCTTTCACTGCCACACGACACAGAAGGTTAACCCTTTACTATCACACGGTAGTGTGATAGTAAAGGGTTAGCCTTCTGTGTCGTGTGGCAGTGAAAGGGTAGGAGAGGCGGTCTCTCTGTAGACGCTGCCAGCTCTGGTCGGGGGGGGGGGGGGGGAGCGTTGTGTTTTTACAGTGCTAGTTAAAGAGGGCTGTCTTCAGCTGGCTGCCCCAGGGCCCCTGGTCTGGCTGTGACTGTTTAAACATTTTATTACCTGTTAGGGCCTATTTATAAACAAGATCCTTTGCATTGGGCCGGTCTCAGCTGTCGGTAATTCACACCTGTAGGACCACTGTGGCGGTGGGTGGATGGATGGATGGATGGGTGGATGGTGTGAGATGCAAACCCTAGAACTGTTTCTGATTAAATGGTTCTCTAGTTCCTACACACACACGCACGCGCACACACACACACACACACACACACTGATTTTTTACTACACAGTTCTGTATATCTGTTTGTCGTGTATGTCATACACACCAGTAGTGCAGAAGACAGGTTCGTTGTGTCAAGAGAGAGAAAGTTGGGGAGGTGGGGTTTCTTCGAAAGCACATTCATTTGAACTGCATGTGTTTCTGTGAATGATTGAGTGCGGGTGTGTGTGTGTGTGTGTGTGTGTGTGCGGGTGTCTGTGCCTCCTCCCAGCTACTGGGTGCCTATTTTAAGTAAGCGGCAAAAGGTCCACTTAGATTTGGTTGGCTGGAAAGTCGGTCTGCTCCACAGAGCACTTCTTGTTAACTGACGGCTGACTCCACTTCCTAGGGCCACTCTCTCCTCCACCCCTAAAATCCCCCCCCCTGGTTCTCCCATAAGCCCCTCCCTGCCTCAAAGTGCCCAACTCAGCAAATATTTGAACCTGTGCAAGTTAATCATAAGACTGAACACCCCCCCCCCCCTTGCAAACAGAGGGAGAGGGAGGGAGGGAGGGAGGGAGAGAGAGACACGCACACACACGCAGGCAGCAGCACTATACCTAGGTTTTTGGAACAGGCGGGACTGACGCCAGGGCAGCTACAGCTAATTATTAACTAGCTGTCCCGCGCTCGCACACGCGTCACACAGTCCTCGGCCTGGCAGAGTTCTGAGAGAGAGAGAGAGAGAGAGAGAGAGAGAGAGCAGCCCCTGCCTGGCATAGTTCAGAGAGAGAGAGAGAGAGCAAGAGCAAGAGAGAGAGAGAGCAGCCCCAGACTGGCATAGTTCACAGAGAGAGAGAGAGAGAGAGCAAGAGCAAGAGAGAGAGAGAGCAGCCCCAGACTGGCATAGTTCACAGAGAGAGAGAGAGAGCGAGCAAGAGAGGGAGAGCAGCCCCATCCTGGCATAGTTCACAGAGAGAGAGGGAGAGAGAGAGAGCAAGAGAGAGAGAGAGAGCAGCCCCATCCTGGCATAGTTCACAGAGAGAGAGAGAGAGAGAGAGAGAGAGAGAGAGACCCGCCCGCCCAGCCCTCCCTCACACTCGCACCACCGTGTTCAGATCAGGAGCTCACCAAGCAGTCGCACGTTGCACCTGCCTCTCAGTGAGCGGATTACCTGGATTTCATTAAGAAGCACGTTCAGCTGCTTCAGAACCTACACAGCAACAAGACTTCAGCTCCTTCAGAACCTACACAGCAACAAGACTTCAGCTCCTTCAGAACCTACACAGCAACAAGACTTCAGCTCCTTCAGAACCTACACAGCAACAAGACTTCAGCTCCTTCAGAACCTACACAGCAACAAGACTTCAGCTGCTTCAGAACCAAGTCGGCACAAGACTTCAGCTCCTTCAGAACCTACACAGCAACAAGACTTCAGCTGCTTCAGAACCAAGTCGGCACAAGACTTCAGCTGCTTCAGAACCAAGTCGGCACAAGACTTCAGCTGCTTCAGAACCAAGCGAGCACAAGACTTCAGCTGCTTCAGAACCTACACAGCAACAAGACCTCAGCTCTTTCAGAACCAAGCGAGCACAAGACTTCAACTCCTCACCTGCCAAGAGGCTACGGAATGGAACTATACCAGAGGACTTGAAAACAGCGCTGTTGGATTCTATACTTTTTTCTTTTTGGCAGAGGGGATGTTAAAAGAGGGAGATCAGCTGATTTTTCACCACAAAATGCACAACATGCAACGTAAGTCGGAAAAGCCTACGTCTTCTCCTCCTCCTCCTCATTAGATTAGAAGAACCGTCCTGCTCCAGTAATGAACCTGCCGCCAGCTTCAGACCCGAGACCAAAGAGAGCCTTGTGTTGATAGGAATGAGCTGTATAAAAGAAAAAAAAAAGAAAAAAAACGGGGCGCTCCAGAGCAGACGAGAACGAGACCGACGAGTTTCTGTTCTTTTTCTTTTCTTCTTTTCTTGGAATGACCAGCAGTACCCAGAACAGGTTCTCTCCCCGAGGGTGTTTGCTATAGGGGGCTGTTCCTACATGTCCCATACATCAGTCTGCATTGCTGTGTGGTCAAACAGGCATGCCGGTGAATCCCGGGAGCGTGTGGTGCAGAATGTTCCGTTTAGGCTGTCAGGCTGAGAGGACTTAAAAGTAAACTGTTTGATTTATAATGCATAGAAGAGAACAGGGCCTAATGAATATTGCATTCGGTTTGAAATTGTCTACTCTTTGCTACCGTGTTAGTGAAATAAAATAGAAATAAATTTTTTTTTTTAAAGTCGATCTTCCACGAGTGAGAATAATGCTTAGTTTTACCACGTTATCCGTGCATTACACTGGTACAGTATATAGGCTGAGCTCCCGACGTTATCTCTCTCTCTCCGATAACGTTTTATCTGACATATTGACTTTTGTTCTATGTGGCCTATTTCATCACTTCCAAACTGGGTATGGAAAGAACCACCGACCCCCTCCCTACCCCCCACCCCCACCACCCCCCCACAACATCCAATAACTCTTCTGTAGTCGAACCCGGGGATGACAATGACCCGCGGCCCACCCCCCCCGTCTCATTTAAACCCTACTGAGAACTGGGGTCTATTTCTGTGTGTCGCTCCGGCGCGGACGCTTCCCCGGGATTCCCAAGTGTCACACTCTGGGATTACAGGCGTATTTCTGAGCCCCTGTGGGTGTGGGGGGGGGGGGGTGAGGACCAGGGGGCCAGGCGTTAGAACGTGGCCCCGTCTATACGTGCTGCTGCAGCAGAGCTGCCTTTGTCTCTGTGCCAACGGTGGGAAGGACTAAACCTTCCGCACGACGCACGCGGGGGGGGAGGAGGAGGGGCCGTGCAGCCTGCAGGAGGGTGAGATAGAGAGCGAGAGAGAGAGAGAGAGAGAGGGAGAGAATTAAAGAGGCTGCAGGTTTTTTTCTTCTTCTTCTTCTCCCCCCCTGCCTGCGCTAGTGTGTGAGGAGGACAGATTGCACGTTTGCTTTGCGCGGAGGAAGATGTTGAATGATAGAGCGGAGGACACTCTTCTTATTCAGCTGTGGTTTAGATCGCAGCACGGTCCGTAGGCGGTCGACTATACCGGCGCGGATTGCTAAGCGACTGAAGCGAGAGGGACCTAGTGGGTTAAAAAAAAAAAAAAAAAAAAAATGACCTCATCGCTTGCAGGAAATGAAAGATGCAGGGATGGTTGGTGACAGACCCCCCACGCGATTGGCTGTGGTAAGTGATGTAACATGTTACCGAGCAGGCTGCCCCCCTTAATGGCTTTTCAAATGGGTTTTTAGGCGGTCATACGGAGGAGGAGGCAAGTCGGTCTCCCTCTCTCTCTCTCTCTCTTTCTTTCTTTCTCTCTCTTGTGTCGTCCGATATTATTAAGAGGCGTCTTTGCGCCGTCGGTCAAATGTGCAAACGGGGTCTTAGTACCGGAGATGGGAGATTTGGATGTGGAGTGCTGTGCCGGGACTGAGCTACTGTTTTACCTAGAGATGGACCCTCCTCCAGGTAGGCTAACCCACCACCGAGCGTCTCCTATCCTAACCCTCTCAGGAACCAGGAGGATAGAGAGGGAGTTCACACGTCTCTGCTGAGGGCAAAGTGTCAAATCAGCTTTTGTTTCTCTAACCCAGTCAGCGATACGTTTAGCCTTTTGTTGGTGCCGTTTGTGTCACCGTATATATATCTTCCTCTTATCTCTCTTATAGTCTAGCCTCGCGGCAGAAGCTGTCGGCAGAGGCTTCCTGTCGTAAAAGAAAAGAAAAGAAAGCTGAATCGGTGGCTTCGGGGTTATTCTGTATTAACGCCGGTGTGTCGCATCATGCAAACGTCACGTCATCTCACGGCCGCCGTGTGGCCGACTTGGGTCCACAGGACGACGTGCCGAAGTCCTGCTGCGACTCGGTCCACTGCAGCGGAGACGAGGCTCCCTGATGCGGTGGGACTGAACAAAAGGGGAGTGCAGTTTTGTGGGTTAAAAATAGCTCTGCCATTTTAGCTCCGCCGCTCTCACCGCCTGCTCTCCTGCGAGAGAGAGAGAGAGAGAGAGAGAGAGAGAGAGAGAGAGAGAGAGAGCATTCAAAGCACTCAAATCATTATCCGATACGACGATCAGTGCCTTCTGATGAGGCCGTCTGCAACTGAATGATTTCTCCTCTCTCTCTCTCCTCTCTCTCTCTCTCTCTCTCTCTCTCTCTCTCTCTCTCTCTGTGTGCGGGGGGGGGGGGGGGGTGCTATAGAGACAATGGAGCATATGACCCTCCTGGACCTGCTGTGTGATTCTGTGCTGCCGCTGGAAAAAACCTGAATGGGGATCGAAGGCTCTGAATGGGAAGATGATGTCATTGATGATTCTGTGGACGGAGCTCTTTAGTTCTCAGCCCTTTTTGGTTTGGTTCATGACCCCTGGAAACAGGGGACGCCTGTTCGCGACCCCCCCCCCCCCCCCCCCCCCCATCACTAGCCAAGCATAGACAGAATGGTGAACTTTGACACGTAATGTTTTTTTTATTCCCTCCTTTCCCTCTGGAGGGCCGAATGAATACTTCAAGTATTCATTCACAATAAAAAAAAGAAAAAATAAATTCACCTATACCAAAACAATTATAAACATGAAAAATCGTATATAGCACCCCAGGT
This sequence comes from Notolepis coatsorum, assembly GCF_963971535.1. Classification (NCBI taxonomy): domain Eukaryota; kingdom Metazoa; phylum Chordata; class Actinopteri; order Aulopiformes; family Paralepididae; genus Notolepis; species Notolepis coatsorum. The sequence continues at coordinate 74,076 of NW_028170928.1, read as the reverse complement.
TGAGAACCACTGAATTATTATGGGACGTAAGGCAGTTAATTCTATTTTGTCGGATGCAACAATTCATAGTTTGTGGTCGGCTTGCCTATTTTGCCTTTGAGCGTGGCACAGCTGTGTTGGGATTTTAAATGGACAAAATGTGCTGCCTTTCTTTACCCTCTGCAGAGAGACCTGAGATGGGGCTCCATTTTTCGGCGTGATTTATGGCGCGCAAGAGGCTTACGTCTCTCCTGCCGCCGGCTGTAAAGATATCGACGGGTGAGGGAGAATGAAATCCATTCTCCCCGATTCGCTCATCGCTTCTCCCGCCGCCCTGACGTCGCCGTCCTCGCCGCCGCATGTAGGGGGCGGCGTTCTTTTTTTAAGCTCCATCGACCCGTCTCAAACCCTGCCCTCTTTTCTTGATCGTCCAATCGCAACTGTTGCTACCCTAGAGGGTGTAGATCCAGCCACCAACCGCTGCAGATGCTTGATTTGTTTGAAATGGCTCCTCCTCTATATAATGCCAGTGAACTCGCCTTTTTTTGAGTGTGTGACGTGCCTTCAGATTCATTGTCCCAATTCAGTGACATTCAGAAATGGACTCTAGGTGACTAAAAAAAGGTGTTTTGCACACAAGCAAGAAAACATCATATACTGACAAGTTGTGACCCGGTGATTGCGTGCTGCTGCTCTGCAGGGCACGCAAGTGTTTATTGTGTTTTTATAATCAAATCAAATGTCAATATTACATCCTTTTTTTTTTTACTGACCATTCTCCTCCTCTTCCTCCTCCTCCTCTCACAGCCCTACCTCCGAAGCCACCCAAGCCCGCCGCACCACCTGTGACTACTAACAACAACGGTATGAACAACAACATGGCCCTGACGGACGCCGAGTGGTACTGGGGAGACATCTCCCGCGAGGAGGTCAACGAGAAGCTGCGGGACACCGCCGACGGCACCTTCTTGGTGCGCGACGCCTCCACCAAGCAGCACGGAGACTACACTCTCACTCTGAGGTAGGTCTGCTGACCGCTGCGCACGTTTCCTGCGCCCCCTTCAGTCTGCACTAGGGGGGGTGTAACGATGCGACCTCGCAACGATTCATTTCGATTACGATTATTCAGGCGACGATTCGATGCATCATGAAATCTCTTCATTTGACCGCACGATTCGATACATTTTTCGATACATTTCAGTTAATTCCCCAAAAAAAACTTGAATACACAAATGTGCCTGGGGGAACTGATTCACTCAGCATGAATGGACTATAGGTAAATAAAAACAATACACACAAAAAAATAACATAAAAAAAAAGAAAAATATTTCGATTAATTTAGATTATAATCTATTCTAACATATTCAAATCGATGCATCGACTAACACATTATAATCGATGCATTTCGATTAATCGATGCATCGTTACACCCCTAGTCTGCACACATATCCTGCTCCTCCTTCAGTCTGCACACATATCCTGCTCCTCCTTCAGTCTGCACACATATCCTCCTCCTTCAGTCTGCACACATATCCTCCTCCTTCAGTCTGCACACATATCCTGCTCCTAGTGATGCACCGATGTGAAAATTGTGGCCGATACCGATAACCGATATTAATATTGCTGTTCTGGCCGATACCGATATTTACCGATGTCAATATCTCTGTATAGAAAACACTTTTTTATGATAATCAAATAAAGAGCTATTTTCCAAAACGCATTTTTTTTTTTTTTTTTTTTTTTTTAATATACTTTTGTAACTTATTTTCAGATTTTTTTTTTTTTACTATAGGCCCATATCGGCCCAATCTTGATATCGGACCGATACCGATGTGTAAGAAAAACTGCCATATTGGCCGATATTATATCGGCGGCCGATATATCGTGCATCACTACCTGCTCCCCCTTCAGTCTCTGTTTTTGCACAACATGTACCCTGGAGTCCAGTGATGACCCCCGGTCCTCTCTGCTCTCTCTGTGTGTCTACAGGAAAGGAGGCAACAACAAGCTGATAAAGATCTTCCACCGGGACGGAAAGTACGGCTTCTCGGACCCGCTGACCTTCAACTCCGTGGTGGAGCTCATCAACCACTATCGCACCGAGTCGCTGGCCCAGTACAACCCCAAGCTGGACGTCAAGCTGCAGTTCCCCGTGTCCAAGCACCAGCAGGTGAGTCCAGCACGGTGAGTCCAGCACCTTCATGATGATGATGCACTTTATTTATATAGAGCAGCTTTCATACAAGAATAAAAGCAATGCATAAAGTGCAGACAAAAAACGAGTATAAGATGGGACTAAATAGATACAGTGCAATAGAATAGCTCCCATTTACAGTACGATAAGCATAGTAGGGATGTGTTCCTGACGGTCTGTTTGCTCTGATCCTCCCCTCAGGACCAGGTGGTGAAGGAGGACAACATCGAGGCGGTGGGTAAGAAGCTGTGCGAGTACCACCAGCAGTACCAGGACAAGAACAAGGAGTACGACCGCCTCTACGAGGAGTACACCAGGACGTCACAGGTGAGCTCACCCCGCCACTCCTCTGGACCCGTCGTGACTCTTGAGCGGATAGCCCTCCACCGCGACGTGCCGTGACGTTCACACACTAACACCTGCCCTTCTGCTTCTTCCAGGAAATCCAAATGAAAAGGACGGCCATCGAAGCTTTCAACGAAACCATCAAGATCTTCGAGGAGCAATGCCAAACGCAGGAGCGCTACAGCAAGGAGTACATCGAGAAGTTCAGGAGAGAAGGCAACGACAAGGAGATCCAGAGGTAGGACCTTCGAGCATGCGTCGCTCGATCAGAAGAACAAAGCGTTTAGGTGACGAGCTCAAAAGAAAAAAAACGTGATAATATCCTAAACGTTGGTCTTTGTCCGCTTCAGGATCATGGGCAACTACGAGAAGTTGAAGTCGCGGATCAGTGAGATCGTGGACAGCAAGCGGCGACTGGAGGAGGACCTGAAGAAGCAGGCGGCCGACTACAGGGAGATCGACAAGAGGATGAACAGCATCAAGCCTGACCTCATTCAGCTCCGCAAGACCAGGGATCAGTATCTCATGTAAGTACCGGCGGCACTCCTTCCCCGACAGGCGCCTCCGGCGAGCGGACCGTCCCCTGCCGGGAAGGAAACGGGCGGTGGATCGCCTCCGATCTCATAACGGGACTGGTTCTGTGTGTCCGTGGGTTTGCTAATGGACTGGTTTTGTTGTGTCTTCCAGGTGGTTGACCCAGAAGGGAGTCAGGCAGAAGAAGCTCAACGAGTGGCTGGGAATCAAGAACGAAAACACAGAAGAGTGAGTGTCTCGGTTCTCTCACGTTGAATAAAAACGATATTGCACGTTAACTAAACGATATTACACGTTAACTAAACGATATTAAACGTTAACTAAACTATATTAAACGTTAACTAAACTATATTAAACGTTAACTAAACGATATTACATGTTAACTAAACGATATTACATGTTAACTAAACGGTATTACACGTTAATTAAGCGATATTACATGTTAACTAAACGGTATTACACGTTAATTAAGCGATATTACACGTTAACTAAGCGATATTACACGTTAACTAAACGATATTACACGTTAACTAAACTATATTAAAACGTTAACTAAACTATTAAACGTTAACTAAACTATATTAAACGTTAACTAAACCATATTACACATTAACTAAACTATATTAAACGTTAACTAAACCATATTACACGTTAACTAAACCATATTACACGTTAACTAAACTATATTAAACGTTAACTAAACTATATTAAAACGTTAACTAAACTATATTAAAACGTTAACTAAACTATATTAAAACGTTAACTAAACTATATTATACATTAACTAAACTATATTAAACGTTAACTAAACTATATTATACATTAACTAAACTATATTAAACGTTAACTAAACTATATTAAACATTAACTAAACCATATTATACATTAACTAAACTATATTAAAACGTTAACTAAACCATATTATACATTAACTAAACTATATTAAACGTTAACTAAACTATATTATACATTAACTAAACTATATTAAACGTTAACTAAACTATATTAAACATTAACTACACAATATTAAACCTTAGCTAAACTATATTAAACATTAGCTAATCAATATGACCATATTATCATCATTATTTCAGCGAGGCTAACTGCCTAAGAAAACGGGCACAGAGGCACTGAAAGAGGATTTCACACACTATACAAATATCAAGATGTATCCATCAGTGGACCAATTGCATGCTTTCGCAGAGGACAAGAAGCCTTCAATCTACTCCTTCAGACATTAAGCACCCCCCCCCCCCACAGCCCAAATGGAACGATCCCAAAACAAATTAAATATATATATATTTATAATTTTAATTATTTAAAAAATAAATAATGTTGCATTCCAAAAAACACTTTGACTATTGGCAAATTTTGGCCAATCAAAGTCCACTAATACAAATCCTTAGTCGGGGACAGGCCTAGCTTGGAGGATCACGAGGGGAGAGAAAAAAGAGGGCAGGTTTGAAATAGGTAAAGTGAAATGGAGAGTCTTTTTTAGAGAGGCCCCCGATCTCACATGTCCTCCTCCCTTCCTTCTCTCCAGTCAATACTCTATGGTGGAGGACGACGAGGACCTGCCGCACCACGACGAGCGCTCCTGGAAGCTGGGCAACATCAACCGGCTGCAGGCCGAGGCCCTCCTCCGGGGCAAGAGAGACGGAACATTCCTGGTCCGGGACAGCAGCAAGTCGGGCTGCTACGCCTGCAGCGTTGTGTACGTATATCTACCGGTTATTATTATTCTCTAGGACTAAATAAGCTTCCTTCTCTCCCAACTCATCCTTGTTTGTTTGTATATTATGGATGAAGACGGACTCGTTTGTTTTAGGTTTACATTTTGCCCTTTAATCAGGTGTATGTACAGAGAGTTTTAGTATTAATATGTACAGTGATACAGGTATAAAGACACTATGGTAGTAAGTCATACTGGCCAGCAGCGTAACTAGTAAGAGTAGGTAATTGTTGTACATGCCATCATACAGCGTTATATGGGTAGACTATAGTATGAGGTTGGGTAGTTATGATTACAGTGTAGGGCAGACTATTTGCACTATTTGACTCTTTTTATTACTCTTTATTTTAAAACTGCCATAGAATCTAACCGTAAACAGGGGGGCCTATTGGGATGTTGGATACTCGTGTGAAAAACGATATTATTATTATTAGACCGTAGGGGTGTAACGATTCGACCTCACAACGATTAGATTCGATTACGATTCTTCAGCCAACGATTCAATGCATCATGAAATCTCTTAATCTGACCACGATTCGATACATTTTCTATCAGTTAATTCCCCAAACAATGTTGAATACACAAATGTGGCTGGGGGAACTGATTCACTCAGCATGAATGGACTATATATGTCAATAAAAAAAATTTAAGAAAATACATTGAGGTATACATCGAGTATAGGCAACGTATAACACTTGTTCCGCAGAGCGTGTGGTGACCTCTTGTCTCTCTCTCTCTCTCCCCCCCGCAGTGTGGAAGGCGAGGTGAAGCACTGCGTCATCAACAAGACCACCTCGGGGTTCGGCTTCGCGGAGCCTTACAACCTGTACAACTCGCTGAAAGAACTCGTCCTCCACTACCAGCACACGTCGCTGGTGCAGCACAACGACTCTCTGAATGTGACTCTAGCGTACCCCGTGTACGCCCAGCAGAGACGGTGAGGACGAGAGAGAGAGACACGTCCGTCTCCGTGTGGAGGACGCAAAAACTTGTGCTTTTTGGGACTCGAGGATGATTTGAAAAAGAACACCGAAAAACGAAAATGTAAAAACGAGGCTGTGTTTTGCCTAACCCCATGTACTTTTAAACACACGAGAGAGGGAGCGAGGGGAAAACGACAAACTTGACGAACGCAAGCGAAGCCTGAAAACATTTCGGTGACTTTGGCTGACCGTGAACGGTGGCGAGCCTGAATGTAGATTTTATTTCCATGCTTTCTTTTTTTTTTTTTTTTTTTTTTTTGCGGGAGCACAGCATATCGAGCGGAAACTGCTGAACTCTTCTTCTCCCGCCCCCTTGGCGGAGGACACAGAGGTTACGGAGGCCTTTTCCAAATGGTGCTTGTACTTTTCTAAGCTTTACCAGCTGGAATGTCAACAAAAAAAGAAAGAAAAAAAAAACTAAAAAAAAGAAAAAACATGCAGAAGATAAACCCTCGAGTGCATCTGAAGACCCCGGCCCCCACATTCTCCTTTTCCCCGTATTTCCCCGTGTTTTTCCTTCCATGTCACCCCCCCCCCGTGTGTGCGTGTGTGTGTGTGTATGCACATGTGTCAGTTTCTATGTGCGCGTGAGTGACTGAGCGTGTGTGTGATGTGTGTGATTGTCCATGTGACCAAAACTTACAGAATCAGGAAGCTGTGGGGTGTTGCGGGTGGGTGGGGGGGGTGGGGTGGGCGGGGTTTGTTTGTGTTAACTGTTCAGTAACAGACCATGGATCAGCTGACAAATGTAGCAAAATGGCACTTTTATGACAAAGTTTATTTTCTTGAAAAGACTCCTATGGACTTAAAAATCAGAGGAGCGGAGAGAGAGAGAGGACGAGATGACCTGCTCCCCCCCCCCCCCCCCCCCCCTTCCCTCCCTCCCTCCCCATTAAAGCATTATAGTGCAGACTTACGACTTGATCTCGACCGCGGTCGAGTGAAAACTATGAACGGACTTGAAAACGGAAAGACTTCACTGTGTACATAGGAGGAGAGAGAGAGTGTGAGAGAGAACGTCTCGAGCTAAAAGTGATGAAACTTAACCCGCAACCAAACCAAAAAAGAAAAAAAAGATCAGTTCCTGTTTCAATTATACTCTGATCTGCTATGCAATGGACGTGATGGAGCCGTCTCGAGGCCCCGCCCCCTTTCCGCGAGAGTCGCGGTTTTCGGAGGATCGAGGAAAAGAGGGGGGGGGGGCTCGAGACGGGTCAATTCTGTATCTCCCTTATTTCCTTCAAAGTTGTTTTTATTCTGTTGCAAAAACCGATGATATAAGCTTTGTTTTATTGCTTGGAAAGTGAACTTTTCTCCCCCCCAACCCCGTGTAAATATCTGAGAAAAGGATATTTTGTGTCAAAATGCCAAGATGGAAAACTTTGCTTCTGATTTTTTTAAAGATAATAATAATAATAATGATAATAAAAATAATAATAATAATAATAATAATAATAATAGGAACATATACTTTATTACAAATTACTTTATCAAAAAAAACTGGTATATTAAGATGGAAGAGATGAGTATTTTATTAGTCTTTTTTTTTCGTTTTTCGCTTCAAAACCGATGTTCTTCTCAGGCGGAGCCATTTGAGTATTTTTCGAGAGCTGCTCTTCAGTCAACGAGAATTATTTCTTAAAAACGGAGCCACGCGCGTTCTTAAAGCTCTTTTGTCGAGAAAAGAAACGTACAAAGAATCGCGGTCGGAGCGTGGGAAATTATGATGATGGGGGGGCGGGGGCAGTAGGATTTGTTGATTTACAGCTATCTGAACGATGCATGTTGTACTACACTTTCAAACCCCATCTACATGAAAAAAATATGAAAAAACGACAGTATAGATTTATTTTGTTATAATAATAATAATAATAATGATGAAAAAGAAGAAAAACCCACATGAGGATATCAAAGCAACCCATGGTGTTTTGAAATTATGGATATTGTTATTGAATAGATCAACCGGGAGTGTTTTTTACCTTCCCATATACATTGTCCACTTAGTATTTTTTCTGTATCAGAAAATCATTAAGTGTTTACATGGGTGGATCAACTCATTTCAAATAGTCTGTAATTTGCTTATTTCCCGGAAGACATTTTTGCGAGCCAATGAAATTGTGGTGCTGTTACACGGAGGAGGAGGTACCAAAACCTAGCAGCCAATGGCTACGTCAGACCATTATAGTTGTCACTGCTCACAACTTCCTGTTTCATACTCCCATCCTTCTTCCAACCTTCAGACGTCAATAAAACTCCCCCGAATGATTTGTAGATGTCCAAGTCTGACTTGTGGATTGGTCAGTACTTTTTATTTTCCAGAAATCTTTTTAAAAGTGACACATTTAGCGCTATCCTTTTTATTTTTTATTTTCATTTTTTAAGTGTTGTCACTTTGGCCCAGGATTTACAGCATTTGTCAACTCTTAGGTTGTGTAGGCCTATTATTAGCCTAATTGATGTGAAATATTACAAATTAAACTATTAAGAAACTAAATTACTCGCCATCCATGCCCAGTCAAAACTATTATTTTTTAGGTATTACAATTAGATCTACTTGCCTTAAAATGATTTAGATGTGAACATTTTCTTTTTTTCTTTTCTTTTCTTTTCTTTTTTTGTACTGGCCGGTGCAGTTGGCAAGCTAAACTGTCTCATATATCTATATTAGTAACATTAAACCAATTAGTAGTATGAGCATTAACCTGTTAAATTGTAATTTTGATTTCCCTGCCCTGTCTCAATTGTAAATTTGATTTCCCTTCACTGCCTCCATTGACACGTTGGAAACATTTTTTTACTTCCAATTTTGGCACTTCTTTTGTCGGTGTAGGCGTACGGCGGTCATGTTACAACCATGGGAGTCGAATTGAAAATTCCCCTCCTACGGGTTGCACAAGCCTCCCTGTATACCGTCTTGCTTTGAGAAGAAAATGTTGCCAATTTCAGGTGGCATTACATTTTTGTCCCCATTGGAAAGGAATCCTGCTTTGTGAAACAAGACAATTGAACCAGTGCCTTTTTGGCGCGGAGACCTTGTTTATAATGCATTTTATTTTCTTACATCCGTGACATTTTAACTTCAGGAAGGATCTAGAGCTCAAATGTTGGCGAAGTGGAAACAAGCTAAACGCACAGTTCAGTGCAAATGTGTTTTTGTTTTTTTCTCTCAGATATTTGACCAAATGACTTGTGTACGAAAGAAACTTTCACTCTTTTTGACACGACGCCTAATTTGTTAGCATATTGGTATTAACCGTTGTTTCTCTCTTTGATTTTATTGTTTCACAAACCAAAACTGGTCAATTGAAAAGTATGGATTCATTTTAATTTTTTTCCTATGTGGAACATTTTGCTGCAGGAACTTTAATCGGATTCTATTTAGATCCCAGGCTATGTTTGCCATGGTCTCATTTGTTTCTTATTGTCAAAAAGTTATCGTTCTGTGCACCATTTTGAGGTATGATGATTTCCCCACCTCCCTTCTGGGCTGTACGACTTCAGTTTTCAGTTTCAAGCTCATCTTTTGAGTGGGTGTCGCAGACATGATGATGGGATTGAGATTTACCAGTGTTCCCCAGTTTTGCTTCAAACCTGTATTGGGCTTTGTTAAAAAGAAAATAAAACACTTGTTTTTAAGAAACCCGGAGCTGCATCTAGTCTCTTTTTTTTATTGAAGATAAATATCCACCAAACGCAGGATTGTGCACTGGATTTATGCTATGCATCTCTAGTCTATTTATTTTATTATAATATTTTCATTGAAGATAAATATCCACCAAATGCACGATTGTGCATCTATTCCAGCTAAAATTAACCATTGACAGAGTTGAGTGAAATAGATTAAATTCAAATGTATTGTCATCATACAGCACAACGAAATGAAGTTTGACATCCAACCAGAGTGCAAATGTATTGATTGATTGAAAACTTTATTAACAGATTGCAGAACTTGTATGCCGTGACAAATAAAACTCTTGACTTGACTTGACAGAATGGGTACAGTACAGTACAGCTCAATACATACAATTGTTAAGGGGATGCAGACCAGAGAAAGACTACCGTCTTGTTTACAAATTCATCATAACATATATGACATACACGACATACAGATAGACAGTACTGCTACATCTATACATTTATGACCTACCAGATTTGCAAATACAGTACTGTTTGTGATACAAAAAGAGTCCAGAAAAGAGAGTATATACATTTGACGTAGAAACTGTACATTGGAGGAGGTTGGGTAGGTGGGGTTTGGTGGATGGGGGGGGACTGTACATTGGAGGTGGTTGGATGGGTAGGGGGGGGTTGGGTAGGAGACCAGCACGGCTGAGTCGTCCGCAAACAGGAACAAGTTGCAGTCACAAGCTGACGACATGTCATTTGCATAAATTAGGAACAGTAGTGGTCCTAGTATGCTTCCTTGTGGAACACCACAGCTCACTGTGAGGGGGGGGGGGATAGGGTACCGTTTACCTCCACCATCTGTTCTCTCCCCTCCAGGTAGGATTGCATCCAGCTCACTGATAGACAAGCTATCATTCAGAATGGTGTGATTGACAGTGTCGAAGGCCTTTTGTAGGTCCACCATGACCATGCCGCAGTATTTGCTTGCGTCCACCTCTTGTTTGATGTGGTCGTTTAAATAGAGAAGGCATGTGTCAGTGGAGTGGGATGTTCTGAAGCCAGATTGGAATTCGTAGATTAGATTTTTTTTCGCTGGGTACTTTTCGACGTGTTTGTATAAAAAAATGTCCCATGACTTTCGAGATGGAGGTAAGGATAGAAACAGGGCGGTAGTTGCCTGCGTCTAATTTACTGCCCTTTTTGTGCAGGGGTGTTACTCTCGCAATTTTGAAGTCCTTGGGGACGTGTCCCTGTTTTATGGAGAGTGTGATGACTGGGGTGATGGCGGCTGCTGAGTCTGAGGAATTTTGAGGGGATGTTGTCATGGCCAGTGGCCTTGTTCGGTTGGAGGGTGCTCAGTTTTTTGAGTACCTCATCTGTTCTTACCATTTCCAGTTTGAAGTCGTCTTTGTGGACCCCTAGGTTCTTGTAGCTGTAACTGTAACTATTATGTAACTGTAAAGTGCAATAGTAATATACAATATGAGTGATTCAACTGGGTATAACATATATAAATGAGTACTAATGAGTAATAGTGCGCTAATCTGATGTATGTACACAGTTGTAGTGTTAGTACAGTGATACAGGTATAAAGACACTGGTGGTGAGTCATACTGGTCAGCTGTGTAACTAGTTAGATTGATTGATTGAAAATGTTATTAACAGATTGCAGAATGGGTACAATACAGTACAGCTCAATACACACAATTGTTAAGGGGATGCAGACCAGAGAAAGACTTTCGTCTTGTTTACATCACTAGGGTCCCCCATTTTCAATTCATAGTAAGAGTAGGAAAGGGATATTCAAGAGATTTATTCGTCACATACAAACACGAGACATATAGTGATGTGCAGAGTTGTACTGTTAATATGTACAGTGATGCAGGTATAAAGACACTTATGTTAGTAAACCATACTGGCCAGCAGTGTACAAACAGCTGTGCATACAGTTGGCTGACTTGTAACTTGTAGCCTACACAACATGATGCAAATCGTGTGGGTGGCGATGTCACGGAGAGAAGGAGGGCCGAGATAACTCTTTGTTCCCACAGAGACGACTCTCCATGTCAGCGGAATTCATCTGGTAAAGACGTACCGGTCATGTTTTACATTTTCCTCAACCCCTCTGAAGGACAACGGCAGTGTTTTTTTACCCGTGTTTTCACTCATGTTGTTGTGCCAACCCGCTTGTGCTATCAGCGATATGACGACGGCTGTGCGCCAACTAGAAATGTCAAGCTGGGAACCTTTGGCCCGGTTTATGTAACAACATTCCACCCCCAGAGGAGCGAACTCCGCGCACATTATTTTCATACCAGAGTGCTTGATTGATCATCTGCAGAGCGAGGAGAATCACGCAAGCAATGCAGTCTTGTAAATATAGACCTTTACTGATTTTCCTAGACCACCAGAATAGACCACCACCAAATCCCCGACTCTTAACACCCCCACCCTCCCATGTTCTCTCCCAGGCTATAGAATACCCTGCAGGTCCTAGTCGTTTAATTAATGGTGCATTTATATAGAAGCTTTTATCCAAAGCGCTTTACAATTTGTTCCTCGCTTTTTTTTTTTTTTTACTAAGGCTGTCAATCGATTAAAATATTTAATCTGATTAATCGCATGATTGTCCATAGTTAACTCGTGATTAATCACATTATTTTTTATCTGTTCTAAATCTACCTTAAATGTATCTTTTTCAAGTTTTAATACTCTTATCAACATGAGAGTCAACAAATGCTTGCTTTATGCAGCCATTTAACACAAAAGGATGACCCTCATGCATTGCAAATTTGCATCAAATTCAAAACAGTGATGCACAAAATACTCTTTGGGGTCATCTGGCCCAGTTAGGAAATCCCTGAACATGATATTGCATTGGTTTGTGATAGATTATTAGTTACTGGGTATTTCAAAGTACCTCATATTTGGTACCATTTTGAAGCTAATAACTAGGGCTTTCCAGTGATATAAAATAAGTATGATTATCATCATAATTTTTATTATTATGGTTCATATGTAGTTGCACTTGAACTTGTTGAAATTAAACTTGGAAGTTTAACTTGGACACATTTTCAAGCACTTTCCTTGCTTATTTTAGATTGATGTGTAATTAATGGAATGTAGACAATCTTTTTGGCAATATAGAACAGCTGATAGATTAGGAATAGCATCTATTGTTCAAAAGTTATGAATTAATTAATGAAACTAGATTAGATAAAAAAATATATATATATATATTTTTTTACATATTGTGATGGTAATTATAAAACTTTCATGTGTGTGTTAAAATCTTTCTTCAAACTTACCCCATTCTCTTCATAGAGCCCTGTCTTCCTCCATACTCTCTGCTGATCTAGACCCATCTTTCCTGGGTAGGGTAGTAGCGTGGCTCGCCCTGGGTCTCCCTAGCTCTCAGCTGGTGTTGATAGCCAATGCTAGCCAGTGTGACGACATCAATCAGATTACCAACAAAAATGGACTTCATATATTCCACCTAAATACAAACAGCCTGAGACCTAAACTGGCTGAAATCAAACAATTGTTTTTAAACGGGAAGGCAAACATATTGTGTTTCACAGAAACAAAACTAGACGCATCTGTACAGGATCCAGAGATTGAAATCGAAAACGACTCAATAGTCAGGAGGGATAGAAACCAGTATGGAGGTGGCGTCTGTGTGTATATACACAAAGATACCAAATTCATCAACCATACTGACCTTAACCATGACGAAATTGAAACTGTTTGGATTGAAATCTTATTAGATAGGGCGAAACCAGTACTAGTAGGCACAATCTATAGACCGCCAGAACAGAGTGGCTTCTATGACACACTTGATGGGTGTTTAGCTGGGGTGGAGGGGGTAGAAAAAATTCTTATTGGGGACTGGAACACGGATATGCTGCGTAAAGCAGCACCCGTCTTCAAGGCCTTCAGTAGATTTTCTGATCTGCACGGTTTCAGCCAGCTAATCACCCAACCCACAAGGGTATGTGATTCGACACAAACCACCATTGACCTCATTTTGACCTCTGACAAGTCCATGATCTCCAATAAAGGGGTGATAGCATGCGGGTTAAGTGATCATTATATGATTTTCTGTACCCGCAAAAAGCTAAAACAGAAGGCCGGCTGTCACAAAACAGTCACATCTAGAGACCTCAAAACTTACTCTAGAGAGGCCTTTAACCTAGAACTGGGGAGCTTGGACTGGTCAGGTGAACTCAGTGGTACACAGGTTGAAGAAACATGGCTTGGATTCAAAACCAAATTCACAACATTACTCAACAACATGGCACCCCTAAGAACCACCAGGGTTAAAAATCGCGCTGAGTCATGGATGCACACTGAAATACTGGCCGCTATGAAAACCAGAGACAAAAAATGCTGTGAACTTCATAAAAGCCAGACAAAGCTTTCCAAAAGCTCAAACAGTGAACTCCAAGCCATGTAGTGGTGGTTGAACAAAAAATTCAAAGAAACAGACTAAGAAATGACGTAAACACCATGATCAAAACCGCAAAAAGAAATTTCATCAATGACAAAACTGAGGAAAACAAAAACAAACCACGTGAACTTTGGAAATTACTCAATAATAGGCTGCAGTAAAAAAAAAACTAAAACCGTTCTTAAAGAGCACCTACGGGAGGCTGCAATTCGAAACTGGCCACCGTAAATGCCCAAACCCCCCACCACCTCCTAATAGACAGTCTCCTCCCCACAGCATGTATATATTCCCTCCCCGCCGTATGTATATTTTTCTCCCACCCACCCACCCCCTCCAAATGTACAGTCTCCACCCCACCATATGTATATTTCTCTCCCACCCACCCACCCGCTCCTAATGTACAGTCCCCTCCCCATCATATGTATATACTCTGTCAGGAGCTAGGGGTAACAGTAACAGTACTGTATATTTGAATACCGTTTATGTCACAAATGTATCAGTACTAAATACCTATATGTCCCTATGCCATAAATGTCATGTATGTTGTGTATGTCATAAATGTCTATATGAATTGAAAATGGGGGACCCTGATGTAAACAAGACAAACGTCTTTCTCAGGTCTGCATCCCCTTAACAATTGTGTGTATTGAGCCGTACTGTATTGTACCCATTCTGCAATCTGTTAAATAAAGTTTTCATTCATTCATTCATTCATTCAGCATGGGAGCTAGCGTCCAGCAGCTAGGGCTTGTCGTCAATTCTAGGTTGATAAAATGAAATATGTTACATATACGGATATGACCCACTAATGAATACACTAAATACAGCAATGTGGCTATTTGAAAACACTGCATTTGCTAAATAAATACGTCAATTGTGTCACGCTTTATTAACAGATTGCAGAATGGGTACAGTACAGTACAGCTCAATACATACAATTGTTAAGGGGATGCAGACCAGAGAAAGACTTTTGTCTTGTTTACATCAGGGTCCCCCATTTTCAATTCATCATAACATATGACATACACGACATACAGATAGACAGTACTGCTACATCTATACATTTATGACATACCAGATTTGCTCTAAAGGAAGTCGGTGATTTCAAATACCTGGGCTCGTGGGTCAACTCGTCCGAGCAGGACCTTAAAGGGAGGAAGGCGCTTGCGTGGAGGGCTCTGAACGGCATGACCAGTGTGTGGAAATCCAACCTCCCCCGTCAAATCAAGCTCAACTTCTTTCATGCAACATTTGAGTCTGTCCTTTTGTATGGCAGTGAATGCTGGACCTTGAAGCCCACCCTGCAGAAGTCCTTGGATGGGTGCTACACCAGAATGATGCGTGTGGTTCTCAACATCAACAAGGATGAGCATGTCACTAATGCAAACTTGTATGGGGGGGTGCTAAAGGTGAGCGATAAAGTGGCAGTCAGGAGAATGAGGCTGGCAGGTCACTGCCAGAGACACCATGAGCTGCCAACAAGCAAACTTGTGCTGTGGGAGCCAACACACGGGCATCGATCACGAGGACGTCCCACATTAACCTACGTGGACGTACTCAGGAGAGATGCGGGAACAGAATGCACCGGCGAGCTAGCCAGATGCATGGAGGATCGGGATGACTGGAAGCACCGATGGAGGGCCCGTCCGAGGACGACCTAGATAGAGATTTGCAAATACAGTACTGTTTGTGATACACAAAGAGTCCAGAAAAGAGAGTATATACATTTGACGTAGAAACTGTACATTGGAGGAGGTTGGGTGGGGGGGGGCTGTACATTGGAGGTGGTTGGGGGGGGACACTGTACAACTGTACAAGCAAAACTGTACATTGGAATATTGACAAAACCATACTTCGTCATTTACTGTACATTGGAGGGGGTTGGGTTAGGACATTTACAGGGGCCAGTTTCGAATTGCAGTCTCCCGTAGGTGTTCTTTGAGAGTGGTTTTGAAAGTGGGTAGTGATTCACATTCCTTTACAGCTTTGGGTAGGGCGTTCCACATTGATGTGGCATAATTGCAAACGTGTTTAGTCCCTTGTTTGAGCCGAATCTGGGTTTAACATTATTTGTGGAGCTCCCTCTGGTGTTGTGATCGTGGTATTCACTGACCTTTGGGAAGTATTTTGACATGTACATGGGTACCTTGGTCGTGTAGTGTATCTTGTAGACCAGGCCCATTGCAAGTTGCTGTACTCTGTTGTCTACTCTAAGCCATCCTAGGTTGTCAAAGTGGGCAGGGGTGAGGTGGGTTCTAGGAGTAAGGTCAAGCAGTAGTCTGACCAGTTTGTTTTGAGATGTTTGTCATTTTGTTTTTAGCGGCTATGAGGTGCTTTGGTACCGGCATGAGGTGCAATCATAGTGGTAGTACCCTTGAATGAGTGCTCCTGCCAGAGTCTTCAGGGTATTCTTGTTTACCAGAGAGGAGATACGGTACAAGAATCGAGTTTGTTGGTTGACTTTTTTTTATTACCTTGGATGCCATTTTGTCACAGGAAACATTTGCCTCTAGGATGGAACCCAGGTAGGTAATTTCATTTTTCCTTGTGACAATATTGTCTCCCACTGTAACTGAGAACCGTCGGTCTTGCTGAGTTTGTTATTTGAACCGAAGAGAATGGACTCTGTTTTGCCCATGTGTAATGATAGTTTGTTATCAGCGACCCATATGCAGATTTTGCCTAGTTCCGAGCTGAGCGTTTTTTCAACCTGTAACTTGTTCTTGTCAGAGACCAGCAGGGCTGAGTCGTCCGCGAACAGGATCAAGTTGCAGTCACAAGCTGACGACATGTCATTTGCATAAATTAGGAACAGTAGCGGTCCTAGTATGCTTCCTTGTGGAACACCACAGCTCACTGTGAGTGGGGGCGGGGCTAATGCATGCTAGCTCCTACTAGCCCGGGGGAAAATATAAGTACACAGCGGTACTTTTGAAAACAAGCTTTTTGAGTGGAAAATATGACCAGAATCTCTGGAAAAACATCTCACAAACACTATAGACGGTCATAAACGTTAACGAATGCTATAATAAGTCCAACAAATTACTATAAACAGTACTTACACGGTTGTTTCGAAATTCTCAAACGCGCGTTGAATCCCCGGAGAAATGTATTCCTTGACTCCTTCGCTCTGGGAAATTATACTAAAAAACTCGGTCGGCCGTCAAGGGGGGCTTTTATAGAGTTCCTCTAAGACCTGCAGACTAATACTTGCTGTGCTTGTGGTGGTCGGTCTTCCTAATATGGTCACAAAAAATAGTGTCCCTCCGCCAAAAAATTGCCAGACAGAGTGGATCAGAATGACTACCGCGCCCTAGATCACGGCGCCCTAGATCACGGCCCCGTGACGGCGACCTGGAGAAAATAATTATTTAAAACAATGAATAATGGACTCACCCCCCCCGCCCCCCTCTCTCTCACACACAATCTCTCCCAGCTCTCTTTCTCTCTTGCCCCTTCCTCATCTCTCTCTCTCTCTCTCTCTCTCTCTCTCTCTCTCTCTCTCTCTCTCTCTCTCTCTCTCTCTCTCTCTCTCTCTCTCTCTCTCTCTCTCTCTCTCTCTCTCTCTCTCTCTCTCTCTCTCTCTCTCTCACACACACACACACACACACTTTGAGTCAGAAACAAACATATTATCAATGAGAGTATAAATAATACACCTGAGTGAAGTCTAGTAAAAATTATTATTTTTTTATTTTTTTCTAAAACGTTAATCGTAAGTTAAAATAAGTAGTGGTGTTAAAGGAATTGTGCCTTAATGCATTAATATCGCGTTCACTTTGACAGCCTTCATTTTTACCCATTCACTCACACATTCACACACCGACGGCGGAGGCGACCATGCAAGGTGCCAACCTGCTCATCGGGAGCAGTTAGGTTAGGGGCTAAGTGTCTTGCTCAAGGACACTTCGACACGCAGCCAGGGAGGAGTGGGAATCAAACTGGGAACCTTCCGATTACTTTACTCTGAAGTTCACAAGTTTACAATGCACACTTTAGAAATGACTGAAAGGTATTTTCAGTCATTGTATTCGGTTATTTGTTTGATGTGTGTTTTGATTTCCCTGTTACCCTTCAATGTGCCCTTTTTGGTTGCCCTGGTTAAATAAAGGTTAAATATATTTTTTTATTATATATATTATTTATATAATTTTCCGTTGCAGATATTTGATGCAGTTGATCAAGTGTCTCCTCTTCAGTAAACCACGGTCTGCTGTCTGGTGTCACCGCTGACGTCATCACCACCGGTGGAAAGTGTACATGTAGAAACCACAGAGCACACGGCCCGGGCGCGTGTGGAACTCTCACCTCTAGTTTAGCTGATGCAAAACCAAAAGCTGACACCAGTTTTTAAGAATTCACACGCTCTTCTTCCTGTGTTCACGCTGTGTTCTTCTTGTGTCCCCGGGACACTTCGGTGTTTGTGAACACGCGCCTCTCCACCCCAAAGTTATCGAAACTGGCCACCGTAAATGTCCAACCCCCCTCCTAATGTACAGTCTCCTCCCCATCATATGTATATTTGCATATCGTATATGTCACAAATGTAACAGTACTACATACCTGTACGTCATGTATGTCCCTATGCCATAAATGTCATGATGTCATGCATGTTGTGTATGTCATAAATGTCACTATGAATTGAAAATGGGGGACCCTGATGTAAACAAGACGAAAGTCTTTCTCTGGTCTGCATCTCTTAACAATTGTGTGTATTGAGCCATACTGTATTGTACCCATTCTGAAATCTGTTAAATAAAGTTTTCATTCATTCATTCATTAATTCATTCATTCATCAGAGAGAAACCCCTCCGCTCGGTGATGTAACTGGGATGTAACATCTGGGGCTGATGAATGTGACTCTGATTTTATGAGGCCATAAATTGTTTAAACTCTTACACCCAAATGAGGTTTATCTTCCAGCATCGATAAGAAGGTCTGAATCAGAAATAAAATCCTCATATGGGCGTAAAAGAGCTCATAGAAACATTTGATCGCCTCATAAAGTCTTGTTCATCGTCAAGAGGAGCAGCCCCGGATTTCACATCCCAGTGACTTCAGGAGAGAGTGGTGTGTGTTCATGACATACTGACTGAACTGTCCTGGGGCACAGGAAGAACATACTGACTGATCTGTCCTGGGGCACAGGAAGAACATATTGACTGAACTGTCCTGGGCACAGGAAGAACATACTGACTGATCTGTCCTTGGGCACAGGAAGAACATATTGACTGATCTGTCCTGGGGCACAGGAAGAACATACTGACTGATCTGTCCTGGGGCACAGGAAGAACATACTGACTGAACTGTCCTGGGGCACAGGAAGAACATACTGACTGAACTGTCCTGGGGCACAGGAAGAACATACTGACTGAACTGTCCTGGGGCACAGGAAGAACATACTGACTGATCTGTCCTGGGGCACAGGAAGAACATACTGACTGAACTGTCCTGGGTCACAAAAGCGACTTTTTTTTATCCAAAGCGACTTTCAAGTTCTGTGCAGCAAGTCAGCAGGAAGGGTACAACTCTAGCAGCTAAGGGTCAGTTAGTAACATTGTTCATCAAACTGTAGTGTTGAACGTGAGTGCTACAGACTTGAGAGCATAGTAATATAGACATTAGCATAGTGGGTAGTAATATAGGCAAGGTAGATTACTTAGTAGCAAAGTGCATAATAGTAAATGATAGTACGAAGGTTAGTAGGTTTTGTTTGAGTTTTTTTTTCTTTTCATTTCAGATATTGATCAGAGCAAACTCCAGGAACCCTATGAACCAACCAGTGATTTGAACATGTAGAACAGGTTCAAAGATTCCATTCCAACAGTGTTGTGATGTAAGAGGGAGCTTTACCAATAAGGGCTTTAAAAATAAACAAATACCAATGATAGTTATGCCTCTCAACCAGAGAAGGCCATCCAACCTTTTCATAAAGGACACAGTGGTGCATATCACCTGATACCAGTAATAAATCCGACGGCAGAATGATAGACCGAATTGAAAATGATATATTGATATTGAAATTCTACACCTAAGGCCTTTATTTGAATAAAAAAAAAATTATATTTCATTTTATTCCACCTTTTTATTTGATTATCTTTCCATTATTGTCTGTCCGTTAATGTGGCACCAAAAATGAACAAATCAAATTCCTTGTATGTGAAAACTACTTGGCAATAAAGACCTTTCTGATTGTGATTCTGATTCTGATATAATGTGCACCTTCCCCGACCAGGTGGGAAATGTGGGTGGAAAGCTCACATTTCCCAGTGGGACGGTAAATGTGGGGAAGAAAACAGTCATCGCAGTGGTGGAGGCTGACCATGTGTCATTTTATTTGGATGAGCAATTCAATCAGATCAGTATCAGCGTCCAAGTGGCCTTGTGTGAAAGAAGTGGCCTTAAAGGGGCATTTCACAAAAAAACAAACAATGTTGATTTATTTTGCACATCATCTCACGCACATCTAAAAACTCGAAACAGTTTTGCACACATTAATTTAGTTACACAGTTATCAAGAGTAAATTAGTTTGTTGAATCCTATCAATAGCAAATAATATAATCGGGACTGCTACCTTATCATTTCACTAAGCTGTAATTAACACAAGGATTCAAGATTCAAGAGATTTATTTGTCACATACATACACACAGGGCCGCCTGGGAGAAATGCGAGGCCCTGTGCGAGATTTAACGCGAGCCCCCCCCCCCCCCCCCCCCCAAAAGGTTAAAAAAAAATAATAATAATATATATATATATATTTTTTTTTTTTTTTTTTATACAGTCAACATATTCTTAAATAATAGCGCTGCCCGAGGCGGGGCATGATACAGTCAACATATAGCAAAAGAGAGAGCGAGAGAGAGCTCCCGTTCTACAGTCAATATACAGTGTACAGAGAGAGAGAGAGAGAGACACATTGGAAAGAAATTGAAATGCTATTTGGCCCTAAACAGAGAGTACACAGTGGCAGAATACCTGAGCACTGTGACTGAAGATCCTTGAGCACAGCCTAGCCATCGAGAAAGGCCGCCATAGGCAGACTGTGTGTGTTAGAAAGAGAGAGAGAGAGAGAGAGAACATGTGTGTTTGTCATGTGTGTGTGTGTTAGAGAGAGACTAGAGCATGTATGAGAGATCCAAAAGGACAAAGATCAACACTTAAATCCAACAAGAAGAGGGTCTATACCAGAGAAACCAAAGCAGCAAGGAGCCAATGGCCGACATCAGCTAAATAGGCTAGCCAGGTACTGTGACACCAGGCCACACACAGCTTTGGCCAACGGCCCAACGCTAACCAAGCTACACAAACGACCATTCACACACAGCACATGTCGTATCTCCAAATGTTGTGAAGTAGCATATGTTTTGCCTGGAAAAAAACATTGTTATTAACAAAACATTCGGGAGGGGAAGGAAGGAAGAGTGGGGTAATGTCATGACATTTTCATTAATCTTACCTGCACAAAAGGAACGCAGGGCGAAAGGCCGCAACACAGGTCTCCACGTTGACGAAAGGCCTCTCGCTGTCGGGACAAATAAGCTATGGCCAGAGCCTTGTCATGGTGCAGGCCCGACTACATCTTCTGTCAAAGATGATGTCGTAGTCAGAGTGCCAGGGCCTGCTATTCTCAAGGCTAACTGATAGCATCAAACGAACGTTCCCAGCTGACGCTAAACAGCTAACTGGCTAACAGTTAGCTCAATCAGGCACCTGGCTGTATGTAGCCGCATAGCTTGCTTCTGCGTTCTGCAAGCTATGCGGCTACATACAGCCAGGTGCTCTCACCAGGCACACACCGTTAGCTACTAGTAGTACTATATTAGCTAGTCGACCAGTTTGGCTCCAGAGAGAGAGAAAGAGAGATAGGTCAGGTCCACGGCGGGAATATAATCATAGGTTGACTCACCATAACGCAGTATCAACGCGGCGCCAATGGTAAAGTTGGAAGGAGACTTTCTTGGCCCACGGTGTAATTTCTTCTTCTTCTTCTTCGAGTACTTTCCGGCAGACTGGACACCTTTCGGCGTATTGCTGCCTAACAGATTTATCTGCTCACAAGTTCTCTTCTCCTTCTTTTGAAAAGACATCCACTCGCCTCGCTCCTCTGAATAGCGCTGAATTAGATCATCCCTGTACCTCGTGTGTCCGAGAAGAGCCCGGAAACACTATCCTAAAATCTGTAGAGCAGCAAAGCCGCAGAAACCGGAACACTGCAGTCTGCAGAGCCAGGAACAAGTCAGACACATTCTACAAACGTGTCTAATGTGAAATATATAAGCATATAAGCAAAACTAGATTTGAGGTCTGTGATGAAAAAGGGCCTCGCGGGAAGGGGGGCCTCGAAAAAAAAATTAAAAAAATAAAAAAAAAATTAAAAAAAAATAAAAAATAAATTAATAAAAAATATTTATTTTTTATTTTTTTTATTTTGCGAGGCCCCCCTTCCCGCGAGGCCCTGTGCGACCGCACTGCTCGCACACCCCCTGAGGCGGCCCTGCATACACAAGACATGTAGTGAAATGAAGGTGGCCATGCCCGCCTTGATTGTGAAAAAAATACAAATAATAATAGAATAAAATAGAATACATAATAGATAGACATGATAAAAGGTACTAAGATAAAATACTATACTATATAAATCAAATCAAATTTATTTGTAAGGCCCGACAACACACGTTAATGTCCCCATGGGCCGTACACGTCTTCTTTAAACAAGTCAAGAAGAAACATAACAATAAGTCAAGAACAGAACAAGAACACCATAAGGTCCAACAAATTTAAAATAAATGCAAATAAATGAAAGAAGCACTCCCAGACATACCCCACGCGAAGGTAAGGAAAAACTCACTAAAACCTAACAATAGGGGAAAATGCTCCACAGGCAGTGTGGAGGAGAGAAACCTTAGAAGGGCCATTCAAGGCGGGATCTCCCTTCTTAGATGTCGGTGATAGTAGTGTTGCAGACTAACAGTTGATAAGCATGCACTCAAGTGTGTAGTGAAACACAGATGAGTGCATGCAATAGCAACTGAACATTTTGAAAGATTAAAGATAGAGCTGATAGCGATAGCAACTGAACATTTTGAGAGATTAAAGATAGAGCTGATAGCGAATCTATTTGAGGCACAGGGGCGGTGCAAAGAGGGTTGCGTCCTCCCCGTCTTAATCACGGGACATTCAACACTCCGGTCATTGCTCCGAGACAGCCGGAGACAGGGAGATAGGGGGCGGCGCAGAGAGGGTCGCAACCTCCCCGACATCATCGCGGGACGTCCAGCACTCCGGTCACCACTACGAGACCGCCGGAGACAGGAGGGCACGCAGAGAGGGTCGCATCCTCCCGGCCTTCATCACGGGATGTCCGACACTCTGGTCAGCACTCCAGGACAGCAACTCACAGGGAGACGGGACAGGCGTTAGACAGCTCGCGTGATTGTAGTGGGCGGACATAGCAATAGATGGTGAGCATATATGTGAATAGAGTAGATATATGAAGTAAGCATATTATGTGAATAGAATAGAAGTACTTAACCCAGCAATGAAACCGTGTCGACGGACCAGTTGACAAGACCACGGACAGACGACGGTAAGTAGCTGATCCATGGCCTCGGTGGTGCATGTAGAGCAGTCACTGCAATCTTGGCCAAGACCCCGAGGCATCCATCACCTTAGTCAGCACTAGGAGACAGGCACTCAGAGAGATGGGGGAGGGAGGGGGGGGGGGGGGGGAGGGGGGAGGGGGGGGAGGTGTTAGAGAGTTCCCATGTTTGTGGTGCTGCAAAAAAGCAGACATGGGGGAAAATAGACATCCTAACTAAACTAGATACAATATACAATGCTAAGCTTACAAATTAAAGGTAATGAGTCCTATATACACTACTATACAATATACAGTTATGCTATATGTAACTATACTATACTAACTATACTATACAAAAACATACATTTATGTTTTTTAAAGTGACCTTTGCTTTTTCCTAAAGTGACCTGTAGTGTGTTTGTGTGTGAGAGAGTGCAGGATGTGTGGTGTGTGTGTGTGTGTGTTCATGTGTGCTTGTGTGTGGAGAGATCAGTGTTCAGTGTTCTGATGGCCTGGGGGAAGAAGCTGAGTCTGAGTCTCTCTGTTCTTGCTGCATGTATGCGGAAGCACTTGCCTGACCGCAGCAGCTTGAACAGGCTATTGTTGGGGTGGTGGGGGTCCTTTATTATTCTGCAGGCTTTGGATTTGCACCTCCTGTTGTATAAGTCCTGCAGGGGTGGTAGTGCAATACCCGTAGTACACTCTGCTGAGAGCCACTCCCTCCAAGCCGGCCATGTTCCACCTGCTCTAAAAACAGCCATCATTACACCCCCTCCTGAAAAAAACCACCCTCGACCCGGAAGTTCTCTCTAACTACAGGCCCATCTCCAACCTGCCCTTTCTCTCCAAGGTGCTGGAAGAAGTAGTGGCTGCCCAACTTCACCAACACCTCAAACACAATAACCTATATGAGAAATTTCAGTCTGGGTTCCGCTCAGCCCACAGCACGGAAACAGCGCTGGTTAGGGTCACTAATGACCTTCTGATGGCTGCTGACGGTGGTTCCCCCTCCCTCCTCATCCTCCTGGACTTGTCAGCAGCCTTCGAAACGGTCGACCACACCATCCTCTTGGACCGTCTTCACTCCTCCATAGGCAGTGTTGGGAAAGTTCTCTTTCTACATGAACTAGTTCAGTTCACAGTTCACACATTTTAAAATGAACTAGTTCAGTTCATAGTTCATAATTCAAAATGTTGAACTAAAGTTCATGGTTTCAAAAATGAACTAATTTATAGTTTATAGTTATTTTTTCAATACGTTGCTGCGAGCTATTATTTGTCAAATGTATTGCCACAACCCATACAGAACCACAGACAGCAATCAAAATACTGGCATTTCCATAACGCTTTGCTGCCGCCCATTCAGTCCACACTAGTAGCAGCTGCAGCTTTCATCTCTACATTATATTTTCAAAAACATGAGGAAAAATTTGCTGCTTGAATGGTCTTTAATAATCTAAATATACTTAAAGTACCAAAAGTGAAAGTAGTCATTGTGCAAACATATAACATATAAACATGTGCCGACATAACTCTGTACTAACACAACACGAGGTAGGAACCAGGCTGAGGTATGAAACTAAGGTTGTACCTCAAAGTTCAATATTCAAAGTGCAAAACATTTACTGACTTTAACGTAAAACTCTTTTAAATGCTCATACGCCGACGCCGTAGAGTCTGACTCTGAGCGAGTGGTGCTGCAGCTGCTCTCGGGCCGGCTTCGTCCATACTAATGCTTGCCGGTTCCGCGGTTCTACATTGTTTGTTGTGAAGAGTCTGATGATGTATATTTTAGTGCGACAGCCAGGGGTGACAGGCAGCGTACGCGTCACAGGCAGCTTGCGGTTGCCAGATTGGGTGGTTTTCCGCATTATTTTGAAGCCTGTTTACGGTGTGTTTTAACTGGGTTTTCGGCTGAAAGGCATATGAAATCGGGCACACTTTTGAACGCCGTTATAATACAGTGCTGAGAACGAACGCACTTTTGAACGCCGTTATACAGCGCTGAGAATGAACGCGTTCTCAATTACGTTCATCTAGCAGAAATACAGTACGTTCAGTTCACGTTCACCCAAAATATGAACGTGTTCATGAACGATCGTTCATTGAACGCGTTCAGGTACATCACTGTCCATAGGACTCTCCGACTCTGCACTACAGTGGTTCACCTCCTACAGTACCTCACAGACAGAACTGAGCGCGTCTCCTTGGGGGGCGCAAATTCCCGGACACAGCCTGTCACCTGCGGCATCCCCCAAGGCTCCGTCCTCGGCCCCACCCGCTTCACTCTATATATGCTCCCCCTTGGTCGTGTCAACAGCCGGCATGGGATATCCTTCCACTGCTACACTGATGACACCCAACTCTACCTCAGGACTGCCCCACTTCCCTCTGCCCCCCTATCGTCACCACCGTCCTCACCTTCATCCACACTGACCACCTGCCTTGAGGAGATAAAGGCGTGGATGAGTCACAATTTCCTACAACTAAACAGCGCCAAAACAGAAGCCATTTTAATCGGCACCCCACACCAAATCAAATCATCCCCAATAACCAGCATCACCTTTTCCAGCCAGAACCTCCCCCTCTCACCTGTAATAACTAACCTGGGCATACAAATGGACCCCCACCCGACCTTTGACTCCCACATTAAGCATCTGTGCAAAACCTCATTCTTCCACCTTAGAAACATAGCAAGACTCCGTCCCACACTCACCCTGTCAGATGTGGAAAAGCTCGTTCACGCCTTTGTCTCCTCAAGGCGTGACTACTGCAACGCACTGCTCATCGGGATCCCTAGCAAGAGCATCCAGAAGCTCCAACACATTCAGAACTGTGCTGCTAGGATCCAGATGAGACTGCGGAAATATGATCACATCACACCCATACTCCATTCCCTACACTGGCTCCCTGTCTCCTCCAGGTTTGAATACAAGGTCTCCCTCCTCACCCATCAGTGCATCCACAGCAACGCCCCCTCCTATCTAAATGAGCTCTCATCGCTCCCCCGACCTCCACCCGCTCCCTCCGCTCTGGACACTCAAACACACTCCAACCCATACACAGGACACACCTTCACACCATGGGTGACCGGGCCTTCTGCTCAGCTGCTCCTCGGCTGTGGAATGCCCTCCCCGACCATCTGAGAGCACCACAGTCCGTTGAGGTTTTTAAAAGGGGCCTAAAAACATGGGTTTATTTATGTTGATTTAATTTGGTTGTGTTGATGTTAAATTTTAATTTTTTTTTGCAAAATGGGTATATTCTGTTTGGTTTTACACAATATGTCTATCGGTGTGTTGTGTGTGTGTAGGGGCAGGTATATATACGATTTTTTCTTCTTCCTGTTCCTTTCGGCCATGGTATTTTTGGTGAATTATATGAATATGTACTGTTGGACTGTGGTAATTCCATGTACGAATAAATAAATGATGATGATGATTATTATTATGATTATTATTATGATTATTATTATTATTATTATTATTATTATTATTATTATTATTATTATTATTATTATTATTATTATTATTATTATTATTATTATTATTATTATTATTATTATTATTATTATTATTATTATTATTATTATTATTATTATTGTTGTGAAGGGCCAGATTAAACCGAATATATATATTTATTTATATATATATATTTAATTGTATTTGTATATTCTCTAATATTCCCTGATATCCCTTGTATATTCCTTGTACAATATGCATTGAATATCCATTCTAGCCTACTGAACATCCCATAATAGTCTCCATTCTACTATTGGTCGAGACCTTGGTGCCAGGCTGCCATACCCCCCAGACCCAGTTCAAACGTACCGCTCAACATGTACGAACAAGTCCTAGTTCCGCGTAGGAATCTGGCTACCGCACCACTAATGGGACTATTTGTTCATAGTGCGTATATATACTGCGCTACTAAAGTAGGACTTCCTTTTCAGTCCAGTTTCTTACCCTCCAATAGAGTCACAGACGTAAAGCCTCCCCGCGACGCCACGTGTGGGAGTAAGGCCAAGTTCGGCCTACCATCGGTATTGAGACATCGTGTATATTAATATTTGAATAGTCATATTTGGCACTATATCGTCGAGTTGGACGTAGTCTATTAAGCTAATAATAGTCTGTTAATATATAGTGCTTCGTGCGGTGAGAATACTACCGTAGTCAGCACCCCATCGTTTCGGGCAGAGAACTGGCTGTTTATCCAGGATGATTGACCCCATGTGAGATTGCACCCGATGAGCCCCAGAGCCGACGAGCGAGTGGACCTGTATACCGGATTATTCTACCGACGACAGCCCGCCTTCCCAGGCACGGATTATGCTTTGTATACGTTGATTATTCCATGGATAAAGACCCCCGACACTGCCGTGTGTTGGAACCCCCCCCCCTGGAGAGGACGCAAGGTGAGGAGACGCTCTGCAAGACGAGGTCGCTTCACGTCTCTCCTCCGTGGACCGGAGGACGCCGGCCCACAAAGAGTCCATCTGCTTTCATCTGCGGTCCAAGGATCGCCGGCGCATTGAACGGCACTACAGTGGGTTCACCTGGGATACCCTTGGCCGGATGAGGCAGCCGGACTCTACCCCCCCCCCCCCTTCCTACTCCTGTCGGCTTACAAGCGACCGGATTAACCCCCCCCTAGTGTATCCAGTCTATAATCATTAAAGTATCATTGCTGTTATTCCTTAACTATTCCAGGTCGTATATGTACCACCTGCGCCTTCAGAGATTGGACATTCTCTATTGATATACCGACGAATACTCTTGCCATAAAAGTGCATACTAATTCCCATTCATAAATGTGATTGATTTGATTAAGTGCTTGCTCTACACACCATCGCTGTGTAGAAATAAAGACCTATTTCTAATTCGTACATTTGTGTTGGATCCGTTTCATCTACGTGACAGTGTTCATCATAATGTATTTATGCCGAGTACTGGGTGGCCGAATATTAAGTACAAAGGTAGTGGTAGTAAGTATCATATCTAGTAATACAGTCAGGGAATTGTACCCCTCAGTTACAATTGGTCCTTCGAGCCGGATGGTAATCAGTGTAATATTAATATAGTGTTATTAATATTGAAATGGCCTATGATGAACACTCCACGAAACGATCCTCCTAACCAACGCCCGCAGCGCGAACGACGGCTCCCTCAGTACTTAGAGGCTTACGCTGTCAGTCAACAATCTAGTCTTCTACTAACAGTAAACGCGGTAAAACTAGAAAGTAAAAGTATGTCTAACCCCAACGCCCAGACTACCCCGACCATAGAGGCCCCTACGGGTTCTAATGTAACTGACCAAGTTCACGGTGGGGACCAGTGGGAACCAGACATGACTTCACACCCCGCCAGTACTGAAGAAGTAGTCCCCGATGAGTCCCGGGAGGAATACAACGCTACCGAGAGAGAACTCGGCACGGAAGAAGACGGGGAGAGCACCGTGGAGATAGAGCTCCAAGGCTCCGCAAGGAGTACCCCGAGGGAAGGCTCCCCTATACAACCGCCTTCTCCCAGCGAGGCAGAGAGGACCCTACAGCAGGCCTTCCTCATCAGCCTGAACGCCGCTGCTGAACGCGACCGACTGCAGATCCAGCAGCGGAGCGAAGAAGAGCATATACGTCTAGAAATAAGACGCATTCAGAGGGAAGAGAATGTGGCCCGAGACCGAGCAGACAGCCAGCGAGCAGCTGCTGGTGCTCTACGGGACGCAGAGCGCGACAGACAGCAAGCGCAACTAATAGAACAGCTGATCAGACGGACAACACCCTCTCCCTCCGCCAGAGGCTCCAGGAACTCGTCTAGACACACCTCCAGGGCGGCATCCCCTAGCCGAGTAAACAACCCTGAACTTGACCAACAGACGAGGTCTATACCCCCCACAGACCACCTCCCCCCACCGGTCCAAGCGAGACCTAGCAACCGGGAAGGAGCAGCATATCCTGTGGAGAGGCTAAACCAGAGACTACAAGCACTGGATGACCTAACTGAAGACGAAGAGGAAGAGGAGGAGAACCACGCCCGACGACAGCACAGTACTCTACCGGACCAGGAGGTCCGGTACAGCCCAGGCTATACTCCCGCGGAGCTGCGCTACAGACCCCCGACTCTATACACGGGTGAGCACGACGCACGACCCGCACCGAGGAACAGCACCTGGACAAGCGGGCCATGGTACACTGCCGGTACCAGCCCATACCAAGGAGCGGGAGGAGACTCGCCTAGGAGGCCTCTCCCCCAACGCTCGCCGATGTATCCACAGTCAGCGTCATACATTGGCACGCCTATGGTACCCGACTTCACCCAAGAGAACCGGGCCCAGTATACAGAACTCCGCATGTGTCTGGAGACCATGTTGGTGGATGTATTGGATGAACGCCATAAATACGCCATCCTACTGAAGCACTTAAAGGTACCCCGCGCACATAATATAGCGCTCGCCTACGCGACTTCCACCACCCCATACACAGCAGCGCTGGTAGCATTGGACCAGAGGTATGGGCGCATATGGGATTACGTGATCCAGGAGATCCGACACATCGACCGCTTACCCCCAGCAATAGACAATCGAGCACTGGACGACCTGTCCATCAGAGTGCAGTCCCTGGTAGGGATGTTGGGAGCGCAGAGAGAGAAGGGGAGGCATGAACTTTACGCCAACTCAAATGTGGAAAGGATCTTGGAGAAGCTGCCGCCCGCTCGACAGGAGCGTTTTAGGCGGCAGAGAGACCACCGAGACCCGAATGGCCCCGAACCGAACCTCCTCGATCTAGCAGACTTCCTGGCGAGAGAAGTCAGCAGCCTACGGCTAGATACATTCGGACGGAGCACCCCTGGCTCCAGAGAAGGAACCAGACGACTAAATGATGGAAGAAAATCGGTGACTGTGATGCACCAATCGGAGTCAGTACCGAGCAGCAGGAGCCACAGTACCCCCTCCAGAACGGAGAAGTGGAAGATAGTGTGCCCCTACTGTGAGAAAGAACACTGGCTAGCGCAATGTGACTCCTTCCCCAAGCTGAACGCGGAGGAAGCAAGTCAATGGATAAAGTCCAACAAGCGCTGTTTTCGCTGTGCGCGCTCACACATGGCAGCCGAATGCCGCTTAAAGAGAAGGTGCACCAAGTGCGATGGAGCCCATCTGGACATACTTCACGACAGTAACCGACGGCGCCCTTCACCCGCACCATCCAGCAGCAAAGCGAGCGTCATGTACATCGATCCCGCCAGCAGCAGTGGAGCCCGAGTACTCCTAAAAGTAGTGCGTGTGACACTAAGCTACCAGAATAAAGTCCTGGACACTTACGCCGTCCTCGATGACGGGTCAGAGAAGACCCTTCTGCTCGCCTCCGCTGCGGCCCAGCTAGGGCTGCGGGGAAGCGAAACCCAAATGACAATTCGGACAATAAGACGAGATTTGAAGACGATAAAGGGCGAGAATGTCTCATTCTCTATCGCAGCAAGCGGCCAGCCTGAGCGACGGTACCAGATTACAGACGCTTTCACCAGCCAAGAAATAGGACTGTCGCGGTACACATACCCCGTCGCCAAGCTGATGGAGAAATATGCACATCTGCGCAAGTTACCGATCCCGCTCATAGACAATGCTATGCCGACCCTGTTGATAGGCTCCGACCATGCAGACCTCATTGTCCCGATAGACCGGGTTCATACCGGACCCCGAGGCTGTCCTGCAGCAGTCGAGACCCGTTTGGGATGGACTCTCCAAGGCCCGCTCGCCAAATCTCTCAACCGAAGTACAGCCACTAGATGTCTCCACTCCCGAGTCACGGAGGGAGAAACCGCACTCCTGCAACACGTAGAGCGGCTATGGACCTTGGAACAAATGCCCTTTAAGAACGGAAGGAAAGACATTCGCTCTAAAGATGACATTTACGCCATTCACCTCCTCGAGACAGGGACCAAGAGAGTCCCGGTCAACGGCGTGTTGAGATACGCCACGCCACTCCTGCGGCGAGAAGGAATGCCTACTTTCCACGCCAAGACAGACGCCACAGAACGGTACCTGCTGAACACGGAGCGGCGCTTAGCCAAGAACCCCGCCCAAGAGAGTGTATACCGCGCTGAGATTGAGAAGCTCATCACAGCGGGACACGTCACAAAGATGGACATTAAAGAGGCTGACCAGACCACTGAATCGTGGTACGTGCCTCACCACAAGGTCCATCACAACGGTACAGACCGCATAGTATTTAACTGCAGCTACCAGATCGGATCCCAAAATCTGAATAAAGAGTTACTGCCCGGTCCCACACTCGGCCCCTCCCTACTCGGCGTTCTACTCCGCTTCCGCCAGGAAAAGGTGGCCATCAGCGGGGACATTAAAGGAATGTTCCTGCAGGTGAGATTAGTAGAGGAGGACAAGCCCCTGTTACGGTTCCTATGGAGAGAGAAGCCAGGAGATGAGCACCCAGCCATCTACCAATGGGAAGTCCTCCCCTTCGGAACGACGTGCAGCCCCTGCTGTGCTACATTTGCACTACAGAAACATGTAGCAGAGGACCCAGCAGCGGACGAAGAGGTCCGACACAGCGTAAAGAACAGCTTCTACGTAGACAACTGTCTACAAAGCCTTTCAACCCAGGAAGAAGCCGAGGCTCTCCTGATTAAACTCCGCGCCTCATTGATCAAAGGCGGCTTTGATCTCAGGCAGTGGGCCAGCAGCGATCCGCAAGTACTGCGCAGCCTCTCCTCCGAGGACAAGGCAGCCAGCAGCGAGACCTGGATGGCTACAATCCCGGGAGAAGCCCAGGAGATGACCCTGGGATTGGTGTGGGGCCAATTAAAAACAGATTCGCTTCACTACAGACACAAGCCCCTGACTACGGAGCAGGGAAGGCCGGCGGCGGCGCCGACCACCAGACGGAGTGTGTACACAACACTCGCCCGACAATATGACCCGCTAGGATGTATTCTACCGTACACCACCAGGGCAAAAATGATTGTACGAGCATTGTGGGACAAGGACCAGGGCTGGGACGACCCCATTCCCGCACACCTTGCATCCACCTGGAGAGAGTGGGAGATGGAGCTCCACTCACTCCCAGGCGTTAATATGCGCCGAAGCTACTTCCCACCCACGGTGAGGCCAGAGACATGTAAAATGGACTTACACGTCTTCAGTGACGCCTCAGAGGTCGCATACGGATCAGTAGCCTACTTGCGGGCCCAAGAAAAGGGGGGAGAGATCTACACAGCATTTGTCCTTGCCCGCTCGAGGATAGCCCCACGCAAGCAACAATCTATCCCACGCCTAGAGCTCTGCGCAGCCCTAGCCGGAGCGCACCTAGCCACGCTCATCCAACGTGAGCTCACCATACCGGTGTCTAGAACAATCCTGTGGTCAGATTCCACGACAGTACTCGCCTGGATCAAATCGGACTCATGCAAGTACAAAGTCTTTGTGGGAGTCAGAGTCACCGAGATTCAAGACTTAACCGAAGAGTTAACCGGAGAAACAGATTGGCGCTACGTTGATACAAAACAGAACCCAGCTGACGTCATCACCCGGGGAATGCCCCTGGATGACCTCACCCGTCGCAATGTCTACAGCGACGGCCCAGCATTCCTAAAGCTCCCGGAAGGAGAGTGGCCCACGCCTATCCCGAGGGAAGCCAGTCAGGAGGAGGCTGAGAATAAGAAGCCTGTGTTCTGTGGATTGAGCACTGTTATCTCCGCAGACCCCAACACACTCCCGATGGGGCGGCTAGATCCTGCATTACCCCAGACAATGTACCGGCCTGAAGAAGCGAACGGCCGACGAATGTGGAGGTACAGCCAAGTATTAGCCGACAAGTTTTGGAGCAGTTTCCTACTACACTACCTACCGTCTCTACAGACCCGCCAGAAGTGGGTAAAGGAGAGAGACAATTTGACAGAAGGAACAGTCGTCATGATTATTGATCAATCACTGCCCAGAGCTATGTGGCCGGCCGGCCGCGTAAGCAAAGTGATCACCGGTGCCGACGGCAAGGTCCGAGCAGCTGAAGTGCTTGTCCAGGGTCGCACTTACACCCGTCCTGTGGCGAGGCTCATAGAACTGCCCCGACTCCCAGACACAATCGATGATGACCATGACCCTATAACCCTATGACTTTGTGAAGTTGACTGACCCCTACAGCAAACCCTTATGTGTAAATAGACAACGCGATTAATCTGTCTCTGCTTAACTGATTAGGTCTGGGACCAATCAGGGGGTGGCTGTTGTGAAGGGCCAGATTAAACCGAATATATATATTTATTTATATATATATATTTAATTGTATTTGTATATTCTCTAATATTCCCTGATATCCCTTGTATATTCCTTGTACAATATGCATTGAATATCCATTCTAGCCTACTGAACATCCCATAATAGTCTCCATTCTACTATTGGTCGAGACCTTGGTGCCAGGCTGCCATACCCCCCAGACCCAGTTCAAACGTACCGCTCAACATGTACGAACAAGTCCTAGTTCCGCGTAGGAATCTGGCTACCGCACCACTAATGGGACTATTTGTTCATAGTGCGTATATATACTGCGCTACTAAAGTAGGACTTCCTTTTCAGTCCAGTTTCTTAGCCTCCAATAGAGTCACAGACGTAAAGCCTCCCCGCGACGCCACGTGTGGGAGTAAGGCCAAGTTCGGCCTACCATCGGTATTGAGACATCGTGTATATTAATATTTGAATAGTCATATTTGGCACTATATCGTCGAGTTGGACGTAGTCTATTAAGCTAATAATAGTCTGTTAATATATAGTGCTTCGTGCGGTGAGAATACTACCGTAGTCAGCACCCCATCGTTTCGGGCAGAGAACTGGCTGTTTATCCAGGATGATTGACCCCATGTGAGATTGCACCCGAGGAGCCCCAGAGCCGACGAGCGAGTGGACCTGTATACCGGATTATTCTACCGACGACAGCCCGCCTTCCCAGGCACGGATTATGCTTTGTATACGTTGATTATTCCATGGATAAAGACCCCCGACACTGCCGTGTTTTGGAACCCCCCCCCCTGGAGAGGACCCAAGGTGAGGAGACGCTCTGCAAGACGAGGTCGCTTCACGTCTCTCCTCCGTGGACCGGAGGACGCCGGCCCACAAAGAGTCCATCTGCTTTCATCTGCGGTCCAAGGATCGCCGGCGCATTGAACGGCACTACAGTGGGTTCACCTGGGATACCCTTGGCCGGATGAGGCAGCCGGACTCTACCCCCCCCCCTTCCTACTCCTGTCGGCTTACAAGCGACCGGATTAACCCCCCCCTAGTGTATCCAGTCTATAATCATTAAAGTATCATTGCTGTTATTCCTTAACTATTCCAGGTCGTATATGTACCACCTGCGCCTTCAGAGATTGGACATTCTCTATTGATATACCGACGAATACTCTTGCCATAAAAGTGCATACTAATTCCCATTCATAAATGTGATTGATTTGATTAAGTGCTTGCTCTACACACCATCGCTGTGTAGAAATAAAGACCTATTTCTAATTCGTACATTTGTGTTGGATCCGTTTCATCTACGTGACAGTGTTCATCATAATATATTTATGCCGAGTACTGGGTGGCCGAATATTAAGTACAAAGGTAGTGGTAGTAAGTATCATATCTAGTAATACAGTCAGGGAATTGTACCCCTCAGTTACAATTATTATTATTATTATTATTATTATTATTATTATTATTATTATTATTATTATTATTATTATTATTATTATTATTATTATTATTTTTTTTTTTTTTTTTTTTTTTTTTTTTTATGTTCTTCCATTTTTGGTGAATTATATGAATATGTACTGTTGGACTGTGGTAATTCCATGTACGAATAAATAAATGATGATGATGATTATTATTATGATTATGATTATGATTATGATTATGATTATGATTATTATTATGATTATGATTATGATTATGATTATGATTATGATTATGATTATTATTATTATTATTATTATTATTATTATTATTATTATTATTATTATTATTATTATTATTATTATTATTATTATTATTATTATTATTATTATTATTATTATTATTATTATTACTACTCTCTGTAGAGCCTTCTTGTCCTGGGCAGTGCAGTTGCCAAACCAGGCAGTGATGTTTCCAGTCAGAATGCTCTCCACAGCCCCAGAGTAGAAGGACTGGAGTATCTTCCCTGATACTCTGAATGTCCTGAGTTGTCTCAGGTGGTAGAGGCGCTGCTTCACCTTTTTTAACACAATGTCTGTGTGTGTTGTCCATGTCAGGTCCTCTGTGATGTACTTAAAACTGCTCACCCGGTCCACGATAGCCCCATTAATCCACAGTGGCTTGAGTGTGTCCGTCCTGCTGTATTCTCCTAAAATCCACGATCAGCTCCTTGGTCTTACCAATGTTCAGGAGTACAGTAGGCTGTTATCTGGGCACCAGAGTGCCAGGACATCAACCTCCTCCCGGTAGGCCTTCTCGTCGTTGTTAGAGATCAGGCCCACCACCACCACTGTGTCGTCCGCAAACTTCACTGTGGAGTTGGAGCTGAACCTGGCCACACAATCATGTGTGTACAGCGAATACAGCAGGGGGCTGAGGAGGACACAGCCCTGGGGGGACCCGATGCTCAGGGTGATTGAGTTGGAGGTGTGTCCACCCACCGTGACCACCTGGGGCCTAGCGTCGGTCAGAAAGTCCAGGATCCAGGCGCTCTGGAAGGATGAGACAAGTTGTGCTTCAGTCTGAAGGAAACTCCTTCTGTAAACTAACTCTAAGTTACATTGTTAATTTAGTTTGTATTTACTTTTCTAGTTTAAGTTAATTCAATTAAAGAAATTGTAACTACAATTACATTTAAAACATTGTTATGCATAATAATCATCTGTAATAATCACAGAGGGAACATGTATGCGCGTGCACGTGGCGTGTATGGGCAGTTCCCATATTACGACTGCATCACTGTGTATGTCATATATGTTATGATGAATTGAAAATGGGGGACCCTGATGTAAACAAGACGAAAGTCTTTCTTTGGTCTGCATCCCCTTAACAATTGTATGTATTGAGCTGTACTGTACTGTACCCATTCTGCAATCTGTTAATAAAGTTTTCAATCAATCAATCAATCAATCAATCAATCAATCAATCAATCAATCAGGGTGGAGTTCAGACCCAGATCAATCAACTTGTCAGCCAGTCTGGTGGGGACTATGGTATCCCCCGAAGACATCACTAGTGGCCATATTCAATAACTGTCAAACTAAATGAACGTGGTGCAAAACTGTTTATGGACGTGTGTGTGAGATTATGTGCAAAATAAATCAGCATTGTCTTTTTTGGTGAAGTGCCCCTTTAAGGGTTATTTGGCCTTATGGAATTCCTGCCTCCAGCAACGTATTCTGTGAATTAAATCAAAGGCCTAACTATGAGAAAGAAGCATAATATATGCATCTACACTTCTGTACAGCTACTAAAATGTACTACTGTTATATGTGCATTCTGGTTGATAAAACAGAATAACAGATACAACCGATAACACTGAATAACAGATAACACAGATAACACTGAATAACAGATAAAACAGATAACACTGAATAACAGATACAAATGAATAACAGATAACACTGAATAACAGATAAAACAGATAACACTGAATAACAGATACAAATGAATAACAGATAACACTGAATAACAGATAAAACAGATAACACTGAATAACAGATACAAATGAATAACAGATAACACTGAATAACAGATAAAACAGATAACACTGAATAACAGATACAAATGAATAACAGATAACACTGAATAACAGATAAAACAGATAACACTGAATAACAGATACAAATGAATAACAGATAACACTGAATAACAGATAAAACAGATAACACTGAATAACAGATACAAATGAATAACAGATAACACTGAATAACAGATAAAACAGATAACACTGAATAACAGATACAAATGAATAACAGATAACACTGAATAACAGATACAAATGAATAACAGATAACACTGAATAACAGATACAACAGATAACACTGAATAACAGATACAACTGAATAACACAAAGAGAATATGATACTTTTTAGCTATCGATGTACAGTATAGCTCTATCTGCTATAATCCATATGGAACCTAGCGTACTCATATTTGAAAATATTTCCAAGTTCTACCCAAAATCAACGGTCGCGTATTGCTCCTTTAACCGATTCACGTTCATATCCCCAGACCAGATAGCACACTAGCACACTAGATTAGATTAGATTACCTTTATTGTCATTACACAGTACAAGCCAGTGCAACGAGATTGTGTACGTCCAACCAGGATGTGACAATCAACAGTCAGTTGCAATATAAGACACATATAAATAAAACTGTACAGTAAAAGTGCAATGGTTAGCACAATGTGCAATGGTGAGAATACAAAATAATCATTAAAATAATCATTAAAATAAAGTCTACATAAACTATGGCTATATATACACAGGTATACAGTGAGGTGCACTATTACACTATTACATTATTACACTATGTCACTATTAAACACCATTACAGACTTTTACACGATTACACTAGTATTACACGATTACACTAGTATTACACGATTACACTAGTATTACACGATAACACTATTGGGTGGAATAAACCTCTAAGAAGAGAACCACCAGCCTGTGGCTCCCCACTAGGGCCATTGTCGACCTCCGCGTGTTGCGATGGAATAGCAGCCGCATTCACCTTCAGGGTTGAGGGAGTCCGCCGGTCCTTAGCGTACTGTAAATGGGTAAAGAGTGCCCTGGCGTTCATAATACGTCTCCTGACAGGTTCCACACAGTCGCTCAGCAGTGGCTCAGGCTCTTCCAGAGGCCAGACCCACAGCTGGAGGTGACGAGGACTGGGACGCCAGATGGAACAGCAGAGGAAACCATGTCCAGCAGAAGAGGGCCACCAGCAGAATTCACCAGCAGAATTTTACGATAAATTGAAAATGGGGGACCCTGATCTTTCTCTGATCTGCATCAGTGTGTATTGAGCTGTACTGTATTGTACCCATTCTGCAATCTGTTAATACAAATTTTCAAAGGGTTCACCAGGAGAAGAGGGTTCACCAGCAGAAGAGGGTTCACCAGGAGAAGAGGGTTCACCAGCAGAAGAGGGTTCACCAGCAGAAGAGGGTTCACCAGCAGAAGAGGGTTCACCAGGAGAAGAGGGTTCACCAGCAGAAGAGGGTTCACCAGGAGAAGAGGGTTCACCAGGAGAAGAGGGTTCACCAGGAGAAGAGGGTTCACCAGCAGAAGAGGGTTCACCAGCAGAAGAGGGTTCACCAGGAGAAGAGGGTTCACCAGGAGAAGAGGGTTCACCAGGAGAAGAGGGTTCACCAGCAGAAGAGGGTTCACCAGGAGAAGAGGGTTCACCAGGAGAAGAGGGTTCACCAGCAGAAGAGGGTTCACCAGGAGAAGAGGGTTCACCAGGAGAAGAGGGTTCACCAGGAGAAGAGGGTTCACCAGCAGAAGAGGGTTCACCAGCAGAAGAGGGTTCACCAGGAGAAGAGGGTTCACCAGCAGAAGAGGGTTCACCAGGAGAAGAGGGTTCACCAGCAGAAGAGGGTTCACCAGCAGAAGAGGGTTCACCAGGAGAAGAGGGTTCACCAGGAGAAGAGGGTTCACCAGGAGAAGAGGGTTCACCAGCAGAAGAGGGTTCACCAGGAGAAGAGGGTTCACCAGGAGAAGAGGGTTCACCAGGAGAAGAGGGTTCACCAGCAGAAGAGGGTTCACCAGGAGAAGAGGGTTCACCAGCAGAAGAGGGTTCACCAGCAGAAGAGGGTTCACCAGCAGAAGAGGGTTCACCAGGAGAAGAGGGTTCACCAGCAGAAGAGGGTTCACCAGGAGAAGAGGGTTCACCAGCAGAAGAGGGTTCACCAGGAGAAGAGGGTTCACCAGCAGAAGAGGGTTCACCAGGAGAAGAGGGTTCACCAGGAGAAGAGGGTTCACCAGCAGAAGAGGGTTCACCAGGAGAAGAGGGTTCACCAGCAGAAGAGGGTTCACCAGGAGAAGAGGGTTCACCAGCAGAAGAGGGTTCACCAGCAGAAGAGGGTTCACCAGGAGAAGAGGGTTCACCAGCAGAAGAGGGTTCACCAGGAGAAGAGGGTTCACCAGGAGAAGAGGGTTCACCAGCAGAAGAGGGTTCACCAGCAGAAGAGGGTTCACCAGCAGTAGGGCTGAGCCCAAACATTCGAATTTCTTATTTTTAATAAAAAAATATATATAAAGAATTCCCCTATTCATTCTGGTTTTTCTTCACAGTTGCAGATAAAGATTAGGCTACACTAATATTATAGTATTAAAAGAAACTCATGAGTTATATTCATTAAATAAAGTTGATTTAATTGATTTAGTTGGGCTGGGGCTTCTCCCTGGGCTGGGTCTGGGGCTGGAAAGTTGATTTAATTAAAAAAAAATACTAATTTAATCAGATTAATCACTTTATTCAAATTGAGGATTTAGTTTGAGGATATTTATAAAAAATTATGTAAAATTTTATTTTATTAATAAAAGAAAAGTTAAATCTTTTTAGAATAAAAAAAAAATTAAAAAACAAAGGTTCGAACATCCGTTCGAAAAACCCTGACGAAGTTCGAATCCCAAAAACAGGCTTCGGGGACAGCCTTAATCAGCAGAAGAGGGTTCACCAGCAGAAGAGGGTTCACCAGCAGAAGAGGGTTCACCAGGAGAAGAGGGTTCACCAGGAGAAGAGGGTTCACCAGCAGAAGAGGGTTCACCAGCAGAAGAGAGGGTTCACCAGCAGAAGAGGGTTCACCAGGAGAAGAGGGTTCACCAGCAGAAGAGGGTTCACCAGGAGAAGAGGGTTCACCAGGAGAAGAGGGTTCACCAGCAGAAGAGGGTTCACCAGGAGAAGAGGGTTCACCAGCAGAAGAGGGTTCACCAGGAGAAGAGGGTTCACCAGCAGAAGAAGGTTCACCAGGAGAAGAGGGTTCACCAGCAGAAGAGGGTTCACCAGGAGAAGAGGGTTCACCAGCAGAAGAGGGTTCACCAGCAGAAGAGGGTTCACCAGCAGAAGAGGGTTCACCAGGAGAAGAGGGTTCACCAGCAGAAGAGGGTTCACCAGCAGAAGAGGGTTCACCAGGAGAAGAGGGTTCACCAGCAGAAGAGGGTTCACCAGGAGAAGAGGGTTCACCAGCAGAAGAGGGTTCACCAGCAGAAGAGGGTTCACCAGGAGAAGAGGGTTCACCAGGAGAAGAGGGTTCACCAGGAGAAGAGGGTTCACCAGCAGAAGAGGGTTCACCAGGAGAAGAGGGTTCACCAGGAGAAGAGGGTT
This sequence comes from Notolepis coatsorum, assembly GCF_963971535.1. NCBI lineage: Eukaryota > Metazoa > Chordata > Actinopteri > Aulopiformes > Paralepididae > Notolepis > Notolepis coatsorum. Next base: position 33,310 of record NW_028170928.1, on the reverse strand, counting down.
CACCAGCAGAAGAGGGTTCACCAGCAGAAGAGGGTTCACCAGCAGAAGAGGGTTCACCAGGAGAAGAGGGTTCACCAGGAGAAGAGGGTTCACCAGGAGAAGAGGGTTCACCAGGAGAAGAAGGTTCACCAGGAGAAGAGGGTTCACCAGGAGAAGAGGGTTCACCAGGAGAAGAGGGTTCACCAGGAGAAGAGGGTTCACCAGGAGAAGAGGGTTCACCAGGAGAAGAGGGTTCTCCAGGAGAAGAGGGTTCACCAGGAGAAGAGGGTTCACCAGGAGAAGAAGGTTCACCAGGAGAAGAGGGTTCACCAGCAGAAGAGGGTTCACCAGGAGAAGAGGGTTCACCAGCGGAAGGGGGTTCACCAGGAGAAGCCTGTTGCTTTGCTGAAGAACTTTCTGAAGCGTTGGAAATATCAGAGGAATCGGCGAGAAGGCATAAAGGAGAGCATCCTGACCGAGAGGGCCGGTCTCCTCCATATCAAGGAGAACCACCTTTGGATGAAGTCGCGCCAATCCCCTGCTGGAGGCTTGTGACGGGAGAGGAAGTAAGTCTGCAACCTGCTTCCATTCTCCCGTAGGCTGGCCAGGCGGGGGCGGGGGGGCGGCCCACGCTATGAAACACCTGTAACACCTGCAGCGATCGTGCTGATTTGATGCCCCCTTGGTGGTTTTACGTGAAAGATGGTGGAGGTGTTGTCCAACTGGACAAGCATGTGTCTTTCCCCCTCAGGTGTAGCAGGAAGTGCCCGAGTGTTGGATATACCACCTGTAACTCAGTGCAGTCCCTGGCCAACCACTGTCCCTGAACTGTCCCTGTTCTGCCACACTGCACCCCATCCTGAGGGGCAAGCATCTGTTGTGTGACAGGCTCCTGGCAGGATTGGACAGAGCCCATTGGGATGGCCCCGCCATGTAGGACCTCTCCTTCCACAAGGAGGCACTGTTGTGGCACCCTGGGGCTCTCGTACCCGTATCACTTGCAGGGGGGGGGGGGGCAATGACAGTAAGCCCAGGGGAACAACAGTTGAGACAGCTGTCGGTTTGCCCAATAGGCGAAGGAACAGGATGTAGGGCAATACCTTGCCCCTTTGGAAGTCTTCCATGCATCCATGGACAGGCCCTCGTAGCAACTGTGTTCAAAGCCACACCAATAAAGGTTGTGGTCTGAGAGGGGTTCAGGCAAGTTCACCACGAGACACAACCAGGCCATGATGTGAGACAAGAGGATCGCTGTGTCCTGGGTCGCCTGAGACACAGCCACACATATCAGCCAGTCGTCCAGATGTGGCAAATTCTTCACACCCTGAAACTGTGAGAGAGCTGCTGCCATGCATCTGATGCAACACCCAAAGGGAAAGTGAGCGTCCGAATGGAAGCACCCTGAACCAGTGTTGTAGTACTCGAGTGAGTCCAGGACTGATCTTCTGTTAACAGCTGGGAGAACAGAGAACAAAGATGTTGTTTTAATGCATAGGTGTGGTGGCAACTATAACATGGACATGTTATAAACAGGGGCCAGAGAGCTGATTCTCTGAGGTTCGGAGCAGCAAACGTGTGTAGTATCGCCCTCTTGTGTTCAAAATGGTAATGAACCTTTTCCTGAATTATGTGTTTCAATGGACAATGATGTAAATCGATTCAAACCATAATACTTGTCATTGACAAATGTAAAAAATAAAAGATTATATTGCAGCATTCACTTCCTCACTGCCTGCTGTCAGCCTATGTGCCAAGTTTCATCCACCGCTGCCTTGTATTTGGCGAGATTAGCTCTGGATAGACAGACAGACAGACAGACAGACAGACAGACAGACAGACAGACAGACAGACAGACAGACAGACAGACAGACAGACAGACAGACAGACAGACAGACAGACAGACAGACAGACAGACAGACAGACAGACAGACAGACAGACAGACAGACAGACAGACAGACAGACAGACAGACAGACAGACAGACAGACAGACAGACAGACAGACAGACAGACAGACAGACAGACAGACAGACAGACAGACAGACAGACAGACAGACAGACAGACACACACACACACACACACACACACACACACACACACACACACACACACACACACACACACACACACACACACACACACACACACACACACACACACACACACACACACGCACGCACACAACCAAACGCATCAATTATCAATAATTATAGTGTGTGCAATAATTATGCCCTGGAGTCCTTTTGTAACAACTAACTACTGTAAAGCCAGAACACAGATGCAGACACAAAACAGGCAGAGACAATGTGAATCAGGGAAAACCCAAATGACGGGTATATTTAATTAGAACAGAAGAATACGGTAACCAGGTCATGATACACTCACGGTTAAATCACCATGAATATACCACTGCACTGGCTTTAGAATGTTGTAGAAAGTTTCAACGGCCATTCATCAAACGGAAACTGTGTCAACATGACCTACTCCGCAGACATAACGTTACGTTTGATTTAACGTACCCGTTAACCATATAGTCCAGGCATTCTGTGATAAAAAAAAATGGGTGAACCTCCCACAAATTGCAAAAGAAAATCTGACAAATGTTTATTACTCAGAAAAGTCTCCCCTATAATATATAAAAAGTCTTAAGAGATCCAAGTGGTGGAAAGTATTTTTCAAATGAGTTTCTTAACCATACCCTGGTACTACTTTTTTGCTTCAGAAAATAACATTTTAAAGCAACATCACTATATTATTATACTTGTATACAAGGTAACATGAATTGGCACTAATCCATATAACTATTGGGATTGATTAACAAATGAGAGGTGTTGGCTAGGGCTAGGCCAATATACCATTTAAAAGTGAAGAATAGCCACACAGTCATGCTCTTCCATTGCAATGCAATGTTTTAATTTAAGCCAGTGTTTCCATTGATCAACATAACTTTAAAACAAAATTATTTAAATAACTTAAATAGCACTTTTAGAACATAAACAAACATGTCAACTCTTAAACATTGCTGGTCATCATCACTGTATGTTGCCTGGCTCATCTTCACCATCTTCCTCATCCTCACATGCTAGCCTGACATGAATTTTCACACCCCGATCCTGTACAGTTACTACATGCAAGTACAGAGCACTCGATGTCATGCATGTGTACCTTAGGCTGCTGCAGTCTGTCTTGCAGGTGCATCTGATGACCCGTAGGAGTTCCTGTGGAGCTGGACAGGGACAAGCCCTCCATCACTCCATCACTGGCAGGAGTTTATCTACAGTTCCCTTCCACTGCTGCACCTGGTAGAACACACGAAGACTGTGGTACTTCGCTGCTGCTGACGTAGGTGGTAGACTCTGTGGATGTACATAAGAAGTGCTAGTAGCAGGGCGCCTACGTGTCGCAGTGGGCAAGGCGCTCACCACGAATACTGGAGACGCTGGGTTCGCCTGTTCGAGCCCAGCGCTCCACATTGCTTTCAGTTTAGCTGGTCGTCCGCATTAATACACATTGGCAGTATTAGGGGGAGGGAAACTGATGGGTGGGGATCGGGCGTTGTGGACAGCGACTCCTACAGGTCGGTTGGTGCGCCTGCACAGTAGAATCAGGAAGTGACAGGGGCGGGGCCCCTCCAAAGCCCTGACCCCCGACGCTGAAAGATCGAGCCGCGCAGGTGGAAAGATGCGACTGCTGTTACCTCGAGTATCGGAGGGGACTCGTGCTATGTATGGCTTAGTCCACATTGCAGCCGGCTTGTGGGAGGCATGAAACAGCGTTCAAAGACAGGGGAGGGTTGAATTGGACGATACGAAAATTGGGATGGGAGAAAAATAGAAAATAGGAGAAAAAGTGGATAAAAAAAAATAAGTGCTAGTAGCCTCCTTCTCACAAAAGCACTTGTGTCGTAGTGAGTCCCTCCCCAGGCTTCCCATTGTACAGGCTTGATTGATTGATTGATTGATTGAAAAGTTTATTAACAGATTGCAGAATGGGTACAGTACAGTACAGCTCAATACATACAATTGTTAAGGGGATGCAGACCAGAGAAAGACTTTCGTCTTGTTTACATCAGGGTCCCCCATTTTCAATTCATCATAACATATATGACATACATGACATACAGATAGACAGTACTGCTACATCTATACATTTATGACATATCAGATTTGCAAATACAGTACTGTTTGTGATACAAAAGTGTCCAGAAAAGGAGTGTATATACATTTGGCATAGAAACTGTACATTGGAGGAGGTTGGTTGGGTGGGGTGGGGTTGGGTGGGTTGGGTGAGGGCTGTACATTGGAGGTGGGGGGGGGGTTGGGAAGGGGACACACACACATTTTACACTGTACATTGGAATATTGACAAAGCCTTACTTGGTCATTTACTGTACAACTAGGTTAGGACATTTGTAGGGGCCAGTTTCGAATTGCAGTCTCACGTAGGTGTTTTTTGAGAGTGTTTTTGAAGGTGGGTAGTGATTCACATTCCTTTACAGCTTTAGGCAGGGCGTTCCACATTGATGTGGCATAATTGCGAAACGTGTTTAGTCCCTTGTTTGATCCGAATCTGGGTTTTACATGATTTGTGGAGCTCCCTCTGGTGTTGTGATCGTGGTATTCACTGACCTTTGGGAAGTATTTTGACATGTACATGGGTACCTTGGTCGCGTAGTGTATCTTGTAGACCAGGCCCATTGCAAGTTGCTGTACTCTGTCGTCTACTCTAAGCCATCCTAGGTTGTCAAAGTGGGCAGGGGTGAGGTGGGTTCTAGGAGTCAGGTCAAGTAGTAGTCTGACTAGCTTGTTTTGAGATGTTTGTAATTTGTTTTTTAGTGCCTTTGAGGTGCTTTGGTACCATGAGGTGCAAGCATAGTCGTAGTACCCTTGAATGAGTGCTCCTGCTAGAGTCTTCAGGGTATTCTTGTTTACCAGAGAGGAGATCCGGTACAAGAATCGCGTTCGTTGGTTGACTTTTTTTATTACATTGGATGCCATTTTGTCACAGGAAAGATTAGCCTCTAGGATGGAACCCAGGTAGGTAATTTCATCTTTCCTTGTGATAATATTGTCACCCACTGTAACCGAGAAGCCGTCGGTCTTGCTGAGTTTGTTATTTGAACCGAAGAGAATGGACTCTGTTTTGCCCATGTGTAATGATAGTTTGTTGTCGGCGAGCCATATGCAGATTTTGCCTAGTTCCGAGCTGAGGGCTTTTTCAACCTGTAACTTGTTCTTGTCAGAGACCAGCAGGGCTGAGTCGTCCGCAAACAGGAACAAGTTGCAGTCACAAGCTGACGACATGTCATTTGCATAAATTAGGAATAGTAGCGGTCCTAGTATGCTTCCTTGTGGAACACCACAGCTCACTGTGAGGGGGGGGGATAGTGTACCGTTTACTTCCACCATCTGTTCCCTCCCCTCCAGGTAGGATTGTATCCAGCTCACTGATAAACTATCAAAACCAATTGCTTTTAGCTTGTCAATCAGAATGGTGTGATTGACAGTGTCGAAGGCCTTTTGTAGGTCCAGCATGACCATGCCGCAGTATTTGCCCGCGTCCACCTCTTGTTTGATGTGGTCGTTCAAGTAGAGAAGGCATGTGTCCTTATCTCCTGTGCTGACACAATCTCTGTTGTGGATGGAAGCAGACTGTGTGTCAAACACTGTAGCTTGTAGGGGTGTAAAGGTACACGTATCCGTACTGAACCGTTTCAGTACTGTACCTTAGGTTCAGTACGGCTGTGTACCGAACGAATACAGCGGTATGTTAACCACTAATGGCCGCCCACCGGGGGCTGTTTTTTTTCTTCACATATCTAATATAATTCTCTTTTTTTTTCTCCATTCGATTATTAATTTCAATATAGAATATTCGTTGACAGCCCTACAAGTACAATTAGTTACTGCACACTACATCACCCCTGAGTGGAACATGGAAAGCCAAACTTTCCCCCACTGTACCGAAGACCCGTACTGAACCGTGACTTCAAAACCGAGGTACGTACCGAACCGTGGTTTTTGTGTACCGTTACACCCCGTTACAGCTTGCTTATGAATTTCTTGAGGGGAACTGCTTTTCCAATGCCATGAAGGCGGGAGGTAGTGTCACACCTGGCAATTGCATGGATGAAGACCCCCCCCACCCCACCCACCTCCTATGTACAGTTCCCCCCCCCCCCCCCACCCCACCTCATTCAATGTACAGTTTCTTCGTCATACTCTCTGTTTTAAACTCTTTCTGTATCACAAACAGTACTGTATTTGTAAATCTGGTATGTCATAAATGTATAGATGTAGCAGTACTTTCTATCTGTATGTCATGTATGTCATATATGTTATGATGAATTGAAAATGGGGGACCCTGATGTAAACAAGACGAAAGTCTTTCTCTGGTCTGCATTGTGTGTATTGAGCTGTACTGTATTGTACCCATTCTGCAATCTGTTAATACAATTTTCAATCAATCAATCAATCAATCAATCAAGAGGATGTGAGTGCACACACTGGGACCCTGCTGCTGCTTGACAGCCTTGATGTTCCAGACAGGTGGCTTCTTCCTGCTTTTCTTCTGCTCATCGGTTTGAAGAAGAGGTCGTGTGACTCAAGGTTGGCATCGTAGACGAGGAGGACAAGCAGATCTGTATCATCATCATCAATGAGCACAGTGTTTGTTGTGGTGGCACATTCCACTGCTTCTTGCACTATTAGGAGATCAGCATCATCTGGGGCCATGGTACGTCTGACACTTCTTCTTTTGTAGGTGACCACTGAGCATGTTGATGAACTGCTGCTACAGTAGTTTGTGTTGTTTGCTGCAAGGAACTCGTCTTTATTCATTGTAACAGGCAGGGTGTGTAAAAAGTACCCAGAGATTATACTCGATTTATTAATTATAGTGAAAGTATGGGTACCGTCTTAAAATCGTACTCAAGTAAAAGTCAGAGTATTGGGGCTAAAAACACACTTGAGTAAAAGTAAAAAAAAGTTTCTACTTTTTAATGCATGCAGAGTTCGGGAGTAGGTGCGTAAAAGTGACTATAGCTCTCCCGAGAAAGTGCCGATCGACTAAAAGTCTATTGGATCATGTCTCCAGCACCCCCACAGCCGTAGCTACAACCACTTAATGTCAAGGCTCTCATCCCATAATTTCAGAATATCGGAAGTGTTGCGGTGGTCTATGTGCCAAGTTTTCATCCACCACTGCCTTGTATTTGGCTAGATTAGCTCTGGATAGACAGACAGACACACACACCCACCCACACACCCACACACCCACACACACCCACACACACACACACACACACACACACACACGCAGACACACACACACACACACACACGCACACACGCACACACACACACACACACACACAGACACACACACACACACACACACACGCACGCACACACACACACACACACGCACGCACACACACACACGCACACAACCAAATGCATCAATTATCAATAATTATAGTGTATTATGCAATAATTATCCCCTGGAGTCCTTTAGGTGCCGAGCCTAATTCTCCGACGTGCACTACAGGTATACGTTCCAAAATTCTCTTCACATATCAATGTAACATTTTGTACTGTATTTGTCGATTAGCAAATTTTATCAGGCACTTGGCAGGTAGTGTACATATGTTATAATGACTCAAATCAGACTATTATTGTGAGTTATGATTGGCTAGCAGATTGTTGGAAAACATGTTGACAGTGTTTCCTTATTGCATGGTGGCCTGATAAGATATGGCTACTCAACACGGTCTCATTGTTATAGCCAATACGTAATATATTTACACATTGTATAAGTAATATATGTACCTACTGTGAACAAACCATCATTGTAGTATTGCTGTGTTTGTGTCAGGGTGGGTGGCTTGGTCTAGTGGTGAGAGCACAATCATTGTTTGTTCAACTCCTGATCACACTGTTTTGCACTGTCTTTTGTTGGACTGTCGCCGATACGAAACATAAATATATGACCTATACAATATGTAAATATATTGGCTATAACATATCGTATATTATGTACCTTTTTCCTGTGGTTGATAAGTATTGTATGTGTTGATAGCCTATATGGGTGATTATTTGATTTTGGGCATTTTCATGTCCCTGGGATATATTTGAAAGAAAAAAAAAATATTCCAGATTCTTTATGCTATCATTGATTAGTATAATTAATTACTTACCTAGACTTAATTATTCAATTTAAAACATACATTTTTTATCTTATTTTTTGTTGTTTAATGTTGGAATTTGACCATTTTCACCTTGTCCCAATCCAGAGTTTTAACGTTTGGTCTTGTATTTCTCTAAAAAAAACTATTAAAAAACAATACTTTTAGGTATATATTACTATAACTACATTTGAATCAATGATTCTCTGCCAAATATTTAACTTAAGTACAATATGTGAAAAAAATAAATATCAAAATAGGTTTGTCCCTTAATATCTGTGTCATTACCATCACGTTGAACTATTTGCAATACAATGAAGTGTTGGCTACGCCCCTTGCTTTGGTACCCATTACAACCTGTAGTGACAGTGGAGCACATGACTGTCAGAGTGGAAGACTGACATTTTGATCACCAGGAATGTAAGATATTTTCACATTTACTTACTCATACTACAGAATATGTTTATTGTGTGTCATTACCAAACACACTATAATTTGATAATGCTTTTGAATCTTAGTCAAACTTCTTCATATTTGTAGGTACATTGAGTACATTGCTAGCTAGCTAAGAATTGAATATAAGCAAGTTTGATGTTATGCTAGCTGTTAACTTAAAAGTAAGAAAATGTCATTACCATCACGGTCATTACCGCCACACAATGAAGTGTGGTGGTAATGACAACGTGTGGTGGTAATGACAAAGATATCTGTTTATAGCTCTTTTTTTTGATAACATTACTTGTATGTTTATGTATATGTAAATATATGTTGTGTCTCATTTATAACTGATATTTATTGTTATTTATTTATTTATTTATTTATTGGTTTTTGTATTTGTTTATGCTAGTGTCTTCACCATGGCACCTAAATCAACAGGCCAAAGGTCAAAATCATACAGAGACAGACTTAAAGATGATCCAGAACAATATCAAAGATACTTTTAAAAAGAAAAAAAGTGGTATAAAAAGAGAAAAGAGACGGGTAAGCTGCAATGCATATCTCAGCTGCCCAAATGCACACAAAGATATAAAAGGCATCAATGGCGAATCAATCAAAGAAACAAAAGAACAAACGATAAGCAAATATGAAATATGGATGACTACCTAACGGTGAATAGGCCACCAGTGTCACCAACACAACAACCTGAGCAACACAATGCTGTCCCTGTCCCTATTGCCAGATGTGAAAGTCCCAATCAGCCTACACCACAAGAAACCCCACAACAAAGAGGACGAAAAAAGGTGAACAGAAACAGAAGTAAAGTCTACAGAGATCTGTGTGAAGCCAACCTGATGTTGGAGAGAGCAAAACGAAATATGGAGAAATATAAAAAACGATATGAAAGACTGTCAAGCTCAAACCACAAGAATCGCCACGATCAAAATCAAAACAACAAATGAAGTCAAAGAAATGTGATCTCAGGAAGACACTATATTGTTCCACAATACTCTAGTGTCAGAGCTGCGAGACACCAACACTAAAGAGAAGCAAGTAATTTCAAAGATTCTAAGGGGGGGAATTCTGAAAAAGTACAAGTTGGTGTATCTGGCTCAAAAGGAACTTGGATTCTCTGCAAAGATGATGCGGAAATACAGAAGAGGAACTGGACTTCAGAAGAAACATGCAAATGCATTGCCTCTCTCTACCAGGACAAAAGTCAAAGAGTTTCTGGAACGTGATGATAACTCACAGGCAACAACAGGGAAGAGAGACACATTGACGCAGAAGAAAGTGAAAATGCAAAAGCGCTTTCTGAATGAAACGTACAGTCTTTGGCGGAAACTCAAGATTTCCTATAGTAAGTTATGGAAAACCTGCCCATTTTGGATAGTGAGGCCAACCGTCCGTGATAGGGACACATGCTTGTGTAAAACACATGCAAACACTCAACTGATGGCTGACAAACTGCTCCATCACAAAGTGCTAAAGACTAGCAACATTAAGGGCTAGATCCACAAAGAATGGATTGCACAGTGCTAGTTGCACCCTACTTACAATTCATTATAAATAGAAAATGGGGGACCTGGTGTAAACAAGACGAAAGTCTTTCTCTGGTCTGCATCCCCTTAACAATTGTGTGTATTGAGCCTTACTGTATTGTACCCATTCTGCAATCTGTTAATAACATTTTCAATCAGTTAAGACTGAGGAGATGGTGTTTGACCCCAGAGGTGTTGGGGACCACAGGCCTGTGGTCATCCACACACAGTCCATCTTGCCGGTCTCTTCATATAAATATCTTGTGATTTTTGTCGATAACACACTAACCTGGAACACCCAGATAGCCTGTGTAGCAGACTACAACAACGACTGCACTTTCTACGTCGCCTTAGAGTTCATGGTGTAGATAAAAAATGTTTGTTACGTTTCTACCAATCTGTATTAGAGAGTCTCATCAGATATGGTATTACAGCTTGGTTTGGTAACCTGTCTGTACAATTAAAGTCCAAACTGGTCCGTCTGATGCAGACTGCATGGAAGATCATAGGGGTGAAAGGTCACCCATCCCTGCAGTCTATTTTTTAACAGGCTACTCTAAGGCAAGCCAATAGAATAGTCTCGGACCCCTCCCATGTCTTACATGCCGAGTATGAGCTACTGCCCTATGGGAGAAGGTTTAGAGTTCCACGCTCTAGACTAAATAGGTTTAAAAACTCCTTTATTCCGATCTCAGTGAAACTTTTAAATAGTGCCAGATAAAGGGCAACTATCGAATAACTGATATTTGGTTGTTATATTATCGATATTCGATAACCGATATTTGGGTTTTTTGGGTATACTATTATATTATACTAGTATATTTGTGTATACTATTCTAATGTGGTGTTGCCAGACATCCTGCTGTGCAGGTACTTTACTAGACATGTTGTGTAGGCTATTATTGTTAGGCTGATTTATTGTGTTCTTATTTTGTTATATAGGATGGCCTAAAGATGTGTTTCCTGTTTATGTTCATTAACTCTTTCAATGCCATGCCTGGTTTTCCGTTTTACCGCTTGAATGCCACCATCGGCGCCAATGTTAACGTTAATATCGCCTAATCTATGTTTTAAATTATGGCTATGTGTCTAATCTGCCCATCGCATTATCAAATACTATTTTCCAGTCAGTGCTGTGAAGGCAGATTCTTTTTTTATCGCGTCGTTTCCGTTTCAGAGCAGTTAGAAAAGCCCCCGTTTTGATATAAAAAACAGCTCATTCTGGAGCATTCTATGAAAATCGTCTTTTAGTGGAATATTCCACAACGTTGATATTCGTCTGCCTTTTTATGAATCGTTTTCAAATAAATGCTAGATGATCAATATTATACGTGCACGCACGCACATTACGGCCGCGCACTGATAATCGCCCCGTTGATTTCCTCTCGGACTTTTACAATGAAACCGAAAGAAGACATTTCACAAAACAGCTTATAACTTCATCAAACTTACTCCGATTATCCTACCACTGATAACATAGAGTCCTTACCTGACATCAGATGGTATCCAACGGGTATATTCCAATTCCTGATCACCATTCGAAAAAATCGATAAGTGTATGGATCCAACGCGACACAGTAGATCTCTATGATCCGCGGGGATCTGAGGCTCCAGAATGAACTGTGGTAACCCCGGCTGGATCAGTGAACTGGAAAATGTGGAGTACCGGATTTTTTTCCCCATTCATTTTCATTGAGTCCATTCCAAAATCACTTATGTCATCTGGGAGACGACAGGGGGCGCTTTTTTCCACAGTGATCGTCGGCGCCCCTCGGCTATACTCGGGTAGGCTCGGGTGATGCAATAATTTTTCAGATCGCAAAAAAAAAAATAAAAAAAAAAATCAGAGAAATCTCGTGAGTGGCTAGCAACCACCTATAAAAAAACACGAGAAATCTCGTGAGTGGCACTGAAAGAGTTAAGATGCATTAAGTTATGTATTTGCCTTCTTGTCTATTCTCAGTCCTTGCCCCACAATGTTGGAATGAACTACCCACCCCAGTTAGGACAGCCGAAACCCATCCAATCTTTCGCCGTCGACTAAAGACGCACTTCTTCAATCATTATCTGAAATCTAAATCTTGTCTTCTTTTTAAGATTTTCCCATTAAAAGTTTTAAAATACATGGTGACAACCAACCCCATAGTGTGTGACAACCATCCCCATGATGGGGTTGGTTGTCACAATGTGTCAGAGTGTCTTTGATAGGTGATTAACTCTTTGTTACAATACTTTGGAAAATGAGAGGGATACACATTTCAAGCCAACATCTTAAGCTTCAATTTAATGTAGGAATGACTATTGAAAGATGTTTTGATTATGAGCAATTCACACTAGAGTAAAAAGTGTGACAACGTCCCCCGTTGATTGATTGATTGATTGAAAAGTTTATTAACAGATTGCATCATGGGTACAGTACAGTACAGCTCAATACATACAATTGTTAAGGGGATGCAGACCAGAGAAAGACTTTCGTCTTGTTTACATCAGGGTCCCCCATTTTCAATTCATCATTCGTTCTCCCCTAATATGGTATAGAATGGAAATTGTGCTGGTCCCAGAGCCCCAACTGATTACTAAAAGACATATGATGCTCAATGCCTCTGTCTGGAAACAAGTATGCTCCCTCATGGAGAAGAAGATGTAGGCATGTTAAAAGAACAAACCTCTTACTGTTAAAGTATGTTGTTTGAAACCATAAAGGTTGTCAGTGTTTTTTTTAGATGGTTTCTTAGATGTTCCTATCCTGTTGTAACAGTTGTTGATAATACGTATGATTCTGATGTTGTGTTACTGTATCCATGAATGAATTCAATAAATCTATCTAAATGTCATTCCCATCACATTTCGTCATTACCACAACAGTACGTCATTACCAACACATGACATATTTCTTAACAAATTTGTAACAAATAGTTTAAATCTGACATTTTCCTACATGTTTTCCTATATTACAAGCCCTCCCTTAACATTTTATGTATGAAAAACAAGAGTCATGGACCTGTTGTTGTAGTAATTGTATCTTTCTTGACAGGATCTAGCAATATATTTAAAAGGCTGCATATCTAAAGATCTAAAGCATGTTTAAATTCAAGTAAAATATTTCAAACCACTAATACATCAGAAGTAAGGTATAATGTTACATAAATGCCTTAAAAGCACAAATGTTTTACTTTTTTTTTTACATTTTAAAGAGTTATTTGGTAACGTGATGGTAATGACAATGTTCTCTGACATTCTAGGAAAAGTGTTAAATATATTAAATTCCATAAAGTGATGTTTACAACAATGTTCATATTATGATTCCTGACAAAATGACTATAAAGCTTAATTGATCATTTAAGGTTTTATGCAATTTAATTTTTGATAAATAGATTTTCCCAAAAGTGCCCAAAATCAAATAAACGCCCATATACACTATGTATTTTGGTTGATTTTACACATTACTTCTATAATGGGTGCGAAGCAACTCATTGTTATCCGTGTGTAAAAAGATGTTTGATGCCCATAATACTTGCCTCTCATAATTATGTATTTCATTCTAGAGAATGAGGAGCTAGCGAGGATGGGGAGCAAGTTCAGCCACAGACTTATCCCCCCCACGACACACTCTTAATAATAAACACTGTTAGGACTATCTGACTCTTAATGATAAACACTGTTAGGACTATCTGACACTTAATGATAAACACTGTTAGGACTATCTGACACTTAATGATAAACACTGTTAGGACTGTCTGACTCTTAATAATAAACACTGTTAGGACTGTCTGACTCTTAATAATAAACACTGTTAGGACTGTCTGACTCTTAATAATAAACACTGTTAGGACTATCTGACTCTTAATGATAAACACTGTTAGGACTATCTGACTCTTAATAATAAACACTGTTAGGACTATCTGACTCTTGATAATAAATACTGTTAGGACTATCTGACTCTTAATAATAAACACTGTTAGGACTATCTGACTCTTAATAATGAACACTGTTAGGGCTATCTGACTCTTAATAATAAACACTGTTAGGACTGTCTGACTCTTAATAATAAACACTGTTAGGACTATCTGACTCTTAATAATAAACACTGTTAGGACTATCTGACTCTTAATAATAAACACTGTTAGGACTATCTGACTCTTAATAATAAACACTGTTAGGACTATCTGACTCTTGATAATAAACACTGTTAGGACTATCTGACTCTTAATAATAAACACTGTTAGTGTTACGAAGGATCAGATTAAACCGAATATATATATTTATTTATGGATATATATTGAATAGTATTTGTATGTCGTTTGATATCCCTTGTATATTCCTTGTACATATGCACGGAATATCCCTTTAGCCTACTATAGCCCATAATAGTTCATTCTCTTATTGGACAAAGGACCAGGCGCCAGGGGACCAGCCCCTGGCGTCAAGTTCAAAGGTACCGACGAGACATGTCCGTACTAGCCCCGGCTCCGCTCAGGGATACGGCTACCGAAATGAGAGTGGCACTATTTGTTCACCGTGCATATAAATATGGCGCAAGTAAATGTAGAAGTCCCTTACCCTTCTTCCCAACTTAGTAACAGAACGTGAAGCCTCACCCACGATACGACGTGCGGTGAAGTATGGCCTGTTTGGCCTTAGAATAGCATTGAGACCTCGTGCGAATTAATAACTGAATTGTCAGAGTTTGGCACTGTACCGTCGAGTGCGACGTATTTCTATCAAGTAATAATAGTCTATCGTGTATGGTGCATCGTGCGGTTAGAGTTCTAAAGTGACCAGCATCTCCAACGCTTCCTCGTGTTATCTAGAGTCTTATCCAGGTTGGGCCGACCACATGGCGCTTTCATCCGAGGAGATCTAGGCGAGGACCGAGGGACATGTACACTGGATTACCTACCCGACGACTGCTGAGCCCTATGCGGCTGGAATATATATTTGCTTTGGTACTGTGATTTGTGGAGCGGATAATCGCCGACGCCTGTGAGTGTTGGATTTACCCCCGAGAGGAGTCAAGTTGAGTCGGCGCTCAGAGAGACTGAGGTCGCCTAGTTTCTTCTTCATTGTGGAGCTACAGCCTACAAGAGAACCAAGGTGTATTCATCTGCGGATCAAGAGTCTATTGCACTGTCTTCTGTACTTGAAGTCTCCATAGATATCGTTGACCAGACGGTCTACTACCGACGGCTCTCCTACCCCCCCTACCGGCTTACAACCGGGAGGACCCCCTCCAGAATATCCCGCTATATCATTAAGTGTACCATAGATATAATTCCCTAAGAGCCAGGTTGTATACTTGCTTCCTGCGTAACCAGAGATTGGACATTCAGTGTTGATTTGCCTACGAGTACTCATTTGCCTTACAAGTGCATTCAAATGATAAATGTAAGATAAATATTCTATGTACCTTTTGCTCCATTAAATATTTGATTATTACCTTTGACTGGAACCGATTTCATTGTGGAAAGTGTTCATCATATTTAGATATCGTGTACTGTATGGCCAGTAGTTAAAGTACATAAAGCGGTAGTGGTTTAATGATACCATACTTATCAATACAGTCAGGGAATTGTACCCCTCAGTTACAATTGGTCCTTCGAGCCGGAGGGTAATTAGTGTAATATTAATATAGTGGTATTAATATTGAAATGGCCTATGATGAACACTCCACGAAACGGTCCTCCTAAAGTAGAACGCCCGCAGCGTAGACGGCAGCCACCTCAGTACTTAGAGGATTACGCTGCCAGTATACTACCTAGCCTTCTACAAACGGTAAACGCGGTAAAAGTAGAAAGTAAAATTATGTCCGACCCTATCAACCAGGATACCCCGACCACAGAGGCCCTAGTGGGTTCTAATGTAACTGACCAAGCTCACGGTGGGGAACTGACACGACTTTACCCCCCGCCAAGACCGAAGAAGTAGTCCCCGGAGAGCTCCGGGAGGAAGACAACCCTCCAGAGATGGAACTCTGCACGGAACAAGATGAGGAGAGCGCCGAGGAGATAGAGCTCCAGGACTCCCCGCAGGAGAACGCATCCCCAACGAGTACTGCCAGGAGCGGATCACCTCAACCAGCGTCTTCCCCCAGCGAGGCGGACAAGATGCTGGCACAGGCGTTCCTCGCCAGCCTAGCAGCCTCCACAGAGCGCGATCGGCTCCAAGCACAGACGCTTAGTGAGCGCGAACATTCTACCATGGAAAGAGAACGCATTCAAGCGCAGCAACGGAGCGACGAAGATCGTATACGTCTAGAGATTAGACGCCTTCAGACGGAAGAGAATATGGTAAGAGACCACGCCGAAGCCCAGCGCGCCGCCGCCGAAGCCCAGCGCGCCGCTGCCGGTGCCCAAAGAGAAGCAGAGCGCGACATCGCTCTCACCAAGCGCGAAGCCGAGCGCGACCGATTACAAGCGCAGCTAATGGAGCAGCTGATCGCCAGGGCAACACACCCTCCCTCCACAAGGGGTTCCAGGGCCTCGTCAAGACACGGGTCAAGGGCACCCTCCCCTAACCGATCAAGCGACCCTGAACTCGACCACCAGAGAGAGCCTATACCCCCCTCCGAACCCCTTCCCCGACCGGTCCCAGTGAGACCCAGCTACAAGGAAGGAACGGCGTACACCGCGGAGAGGCTAAATAGACGACTACAGGATCTAGATGACCTGACAGAGGAAGAAGAGGGAGAGGAGGAGAATCAAGCCCGACAGCAGCACAGTACTCCACAGGACCAGGAGGTCCAGTACAGCCCAGGCTATACCCCCGCGGCTCTGCGCTACAGACCCCCGACTCTATTCACGGGTGAGCATGACGCACGACCAGTCCCGAGGAATAGCACCTGGACCAGCGGGCCATGGTACCCTGCCGGTACCAGCCCACCGAGAGGCGTAAGAGGAGACTCGCCTAGGAGGCCTCTCTTCCAACGCTCACCGATGTGCCAGCCATCCACGGCGTCATACATTGGCACACCGACGTTTCCAGACTTCACCCATGAGAACCGAGCACAGTACACGGAGCTACGGATGTGCTTAGAGACAATGATGGTGGATGTAGCTGATGAACGCCACAAGTATGCTATCCTATTGAAGCACCTGAAAGTGCCCAGAGCGCACAACATAGCGCTAGCTTATGCCACCTCTACGACCCCATACACCGCGGCTCTAGCAGCACTAGACCAAAGATATGGACGTATATGGGATTACGTAATACAAGAGATAAGGCATATTGACCGCCTACCCCCAGCAACAGACAATCGCTCACTAGACGACCTGTCTATCAAAGTACAATCCCTGGTAGGGATGCTGGGGGCGCAACGAGAAAAGGGTATGCACGAACTATACGCAAACTCGAATGTCGAGAGGATTTTAGAGAAGCTGCCGCCCGCCCGACAGGAGCGCTTCAGGCGGCAAAGAGACCACCGTGATCCTAACGGTCCCGAGCCATCCCTCCTAGACCTAGCCGACTTCCTGGCGAGAGAAGTCAGCAGCCTACGGTTGGATACGTTCGTGCGGAGCACACCAAGCTCCAGAGAGGGACCTAGGAGAGCAAACGATGGCCGAAGATTGGTGACTGTCATGCACCAATCAGAATCAGTACCGAGCAGCAAGAACCACAGTACCCCCTCGATGAAAGAGAAGTGGAAGATGGTGTGCCTGTACTGCGAAAAAGGAACACTGGTTGTCACAATGTGACCTGTTCAAGAAGATGACCGCTGAAGAAGTGAGTCACTGGATAAAGTCCAACAGGCGCTGTTACCGATGTGCGCGCAGTCACATGGCAGCCGAGTGCCGCCTAAAGAAGAGGTGTAGTCGGTGTGACGGAGCCCACCTAGATGTCCTACACGACAGTAACAGAAGAAAGCCTGCACCATCCAGCAGCACAAAGGCAAGTGTTATGTACATTGACCCCGCTAGCAGCGGGGGCGCCCAGGTGCTCTTAAAGGTGGTCCGCGTAACACTGAGTTACCAGGATAAGGTCATGGACACTTACGCCGTCCTTGATGACGGGTCAGAGAAGACCCTTCTCCTCGCGTCCGCTGCGGCCCAGCTGGGGCTGCGGGGGAGCGAAAACCAGATGACGATTCGGACAATAAGAAGAGATCTAAAGACGATAAAGGGCGAGAATGTCTCCTTCACTATCGCAGCAAGCGGGCAGCCAGAGAGACGGTATAGGATTACTAATGCTTTCACCAGCCAAGAAATAGGACTATCGCAGTACACCTACCCCATCGCCAAGCTGATGGATAAATATGTGCACCTGCGTCAACTACCTATCCCGCTCATAGACGGTGCCACCCCGACCCTGCTGATAGGCTCCGACCATGCAGACCTCATAGTCCCGATAGACCGGGTCCATACAGGACCCAGAGGTTGTCCTGCAGCAGTCGAGACCCGCCTAGGATGGACATTACAAGGCCCCCTCGCCAAGTCTCTTAACCGAACAGCAGCCACTAGCTGCCTCCACTCCAGAGTGACAGAAGAAGACACCACTCTCCTGCAGCATGTCGAGAGGCTATGGACACTAGAGACAATGCCCTTTAAGAACGAAAAGAAAGACATTCGTTCTAAGGAAGATATTTACGCTATAGCCCTCCTCGAGCAAGGGACAAAGAGAGTCACAGTCAACGGAGTGATGAGATACGCAACTCCACTCCTGAGGCGAGAGGGAATGCCCACCTTTCACGCCACAAAAGAAGCGACGGAGCGGTATCTATTGAACACAGAGCGGCGCCTAGCCAAAGACCCCGCTCAAGAGACTGTGTACCGCGCTGAGATTAACAAGCTAATCACAGCGGGACACATAAAGAAAATTGACATTAAAGAGGCCGATCAGACGACCGAATCATGGTACGTGCCGCACCACAAGGTCCACCACAACGGCAAGGATCGTATTGTGTTTAACTGCAGCTACCAGATCGGATCACAAAATCTGAATAAAGAGCTCTTGCCCGGCCCAACACTCGGCCCCTCTCTACTAGGCGTGCTACTACGCTTCCGCCAGGACAAGGTGGCTATCAGCGGCGACATCAAAGGGATGTTCCTGCAGGTGAGACTAGTGGAGGAGGACAAGCCCCTGCTGCGGTTCCTATGGAGAGAGAGGATCGGAGATGAGCACCCAGCCATCTATCAATGGGAAGTCCTCCCTTTCGGAACCACATGCAGCCCATGCTGTGCTACGTTTGCACTACAAAAACACGTCGCAGAGGACCCAGCAGCAGATGAAGAGGTCCGACAAAGTTTGACAAATAGTTTCTACGTGGACAACTGTTTACAAAGCGTCTCGACGCCAGAAGAAGCCGAGGCTCTTCTACTCAAGCTCCGCGCCTCCCTGATCAAAGGCGGCTTTGATCTCAGGCAGTGGGCCAGCAGCGACCCGCAAGTATTGCGCAGCCTCTCCCCCGAGGACAAGGCAGCGAGCAGCGAGACCTGGATGGCGACCATCCCAGGAGAAGCCCAAGAAATGACACTAGGACTAGTCTGGCGCTTCAAAACAGACTCGCTCCATTATAGACACAAACCCCTGACCAAGGAGCAGGGAAGGTCGACGGCAATACCGACCACCAGACGGAGTGTATACAGAACACTCGCCAGACAATATGACCCGTTGGGATGTATTCTACCTTACACCACCAGGGCAAAGATGATTGTAAGAGCGCTATGGGACAAGGACCAGGGCTGGGACGATCCCATACCCGAACACCTTGCATCCACATGGAGAGAGTGGGAGACGGAACTCCGCTCACTCCCAGGTGTTAACATACGCCGCAGCTACTTCCCACCCACAGTGAGGCCAGAGACATGCAAGATGGACCTGCACGTATTCAGCGACGCCTCCGAAGTAGCCTACAGTTCGGTGGCCTACTTGCGTGCCCGAGAGGAGGGAGGAGAAATACATACTGCTTTCATCCTGGCTCGCTCAAGAATAGCCCCACGAAAGCAACAATCTATCCCGCGTCTAGAGCTCTGCGCAGCCCTAGCAGGAGCGCAGCTCGCCACGTTAATCCAACGTGAACTCACCATCCCGGTGCAAAGAACAATCTTGTGGTCAGACTCCACGACAGTACTCACATGGATCCGGTCTGATTCGTGCAGATACAAGGTCTTCGTGGGAGTCAGAGTCACCGAGATTCAAGAGTTAACAGAAGTAGCGAGCTGGAGGTATGTGGACACCAAACACAACCCAGCTGACGTCATCACCCGGGGAATGTCCCTGGATGACCTCACCCGTCACAACCTCTACAGTGATGGACCAGAGTTTCTCAAGCTCCCCGAAGAAGAGTGGCCTACACCCACCCCACGGGAGGCGAGTAAAGAGGAGGCCGAAAACAAGAAACCTATGTTCTGTGGATTGAACACACTCGTCTCCACAGACCCAGACATAGACGATTGCCTCACCCTACAGAGTGCGCAGCTAAAGACATTTCTGTGGCACCACCCAGAGGTTCAGCCCACGACTGACATTTCAGCAGCTGACTACGAAGAAGCAGAACTTCTTCTACTACAACGAGCCCAGAGAGACTCGTTCCCCGATGAGCTAGACTGTCTACAGGGAGCAAAGCCCGTCCCATCAGACAGCAGACTGCTCCACCTAGCCCCCGAGAGCGACGCCCATAGTCTCATCAGAGTGGGTGGTCGTCTGCGGAGAGCCCCAGACTTACCGGATGACGTCAAGTACCCGATAGTCTTGAACAGCCGACACAAGGTCACAGAGCTGATCAGGGTCATCTGCGTATTCATCTGCGGATCAAGAGTCTATTGCACTGTCTTCTGTACTTGAAGTCTCCATAGATATCGTTGACCAGACGGTCTACTACCGACGGCTCTCCTACCCCCCCTACCGGCTTACAACCGGGAGGACCCCCTCCAGAATATCCCGCTATATCATTAAGTGTACCATAGATATAATTCCCTAAGAGCCAGGTTGTATACTTGCTTCCTGCGTAACCAGAGATTGGACATTCAGTGTTGATTTGCCTACGAGTACTCATTTGCCTTACAAGTGCATTCAAATGATAAATGTAAGATAAATATTCTATGTACCTTTTGCTCCATTAAATATTTGATTATTACCTTTGACTGGAACCGATTTCATTGTGGAAAGTGTTCATCATATTTAGATATCGTGTACTGTATGGCCAGTAGTTAAAGTACATAAAGCGGTAGTGGTTTAATGATACCATACTTATCAATACAGTCAGGGAATTGTACCCCTCAGTTACAGTTAGGACTATCTGACACTTAACGCATTGAACGCCAAAAACTAGTATACGAGTAACAAAGTATACTTTGGGGTATTTTGGGGTATTCTTTGGGGTATTTTGTGGTACTTTGGGGGTATTATGTGGTATTCTGTGGTACTTTGGGGTATTTTGTGGCACTTTGGGGTATTTTGGGGTACTTTGGGGGTATTTTGGGGTATTTTGGGGTACTTTGGGGGTATTTTGGGGGTATTTTGTGGTACTTTGTTGTATTCTGGGGTATACTTTGGGGTATTTTGTGGTACTTTGGCGTATTTTGTGGTACTTTGTGGTGATTAGTAGGACCCACTTTGGACCTGTAGGCCTACTAGATAAGACTTTAGGCTATGGACCCATTGTGTTTTCCAGCTAATTCCTCTCAGCTGGAACCTGTAAGAGGCATCTGTTTGCCAAATAATTCAGATGTACTGTAAGTTAAAAAAAACGTTATTTCAGTGTGTTCAAACCTCTCTACCTCTATTACAGTAGCACTCTGTGTGTGATTATTCCTGTTGTGGAAGAAAATTCAGAATGTTTCTTTTCAAAAGAGGCCAGACTCATGCATGTGCTATAAATGGTTCAAGAATAGCTTTCAAATTACTTTGGGTATGCAATCGACAGGCGTTTTATGCAAAATTAGCAGGACTGTTATTGTATATTGTTATTAGTATACAATAATATACATAAGGTCGATACTAAGTTAATAAGTCTCTCTCAGGCTGATATCCTGCCCTGATATCCAGAGTAAACTCCATACCGCGACGTGCGGTCGACCTCCGCAGTGAAGATTCAAGATTCAAGATTCAAGAGATTTATTAGTCACATACTGTACATACACGAGATGCCCGCCTTGATTGTGCAAAAAAATACAAATAATAATAGAATAAAATAGAATAGATAATAGATAGACATGATAAAAGGTACTAAGATAAAATACTATACAATGCTAAGCTTACGAATATTACCTATATACACTACTATACAATATACATTAATGCTATAATGACTATACTATACTAACTATACTATACTATGAATACTTTCTACCCACCTTTACTGTCCTACCGGGAAATGTGGACTTTCCACCCACATTACTCTGGGAATGTGCACATTAACCGGATTATGTACAGCGGAGTCTGTGAATGTACAGAGATTTCCCAGGAAATGTGTATAATGACCGTCCCCCTACAAGTCAAGTGGTCCTTTATTAATCCTCTTAATCCTCTCAAGTGCCGTATCAGCATGGGGGTGGGGGGGGGGGGGGGGGGGGGGGGGGGCAGTGGTGGAAGAGGTACTTAAGTAAAAGTAGAAATACCCAGATAAATGAGTAGTCTGGTAAAAGTAAAAGTCATCCATTCAAATTCTACTTAATAAGTAAAAGTAGAGAAGTATGTGCTCTTGAATGTACTTAAGTATCTAAAGTCAATGCATTTTCTACATGACATTTGTGTTGGGAGCATTCAATTCTCGTTCCATTGACCTCTATAGGTTATGTTAATTATGTTATTAGTGGTATGTGGTCCACTTATGCTGCTCTGATTAAAGGTTGTATTAAAGTGGTATGTGGTCCAGTCATGCTGCTCTGATTAACGGTTATTTTAAAGTGGTATGTGGTTAAGTCATGCTGCTCTGATTACATATTCTTGACGTTGACAGGCTTCAAATATGAAAGTATATAATCATAAATTGTTGCCATGTTTTTTATGCAACATCCCTTTCTTCAAAGTAACTAGTAACTGATGGGTTCAGATACATGTAGTGGAGTAAAAAGTACAATATTTCCTTTGAAATGTAGTGGAGTATATAGTATAGTATAAAGTTCCCTAAAACAAAAATAGTCACATAAAGTACAAGTAGCTCGAAATTGTACTTAAGTACAGTACTTGAGTACAAATACTTAGTTACTTTCCACCACTGATGGGGGGTACATGTAGGGTAGGTACATAGATAATACAGTAATAGAACATAGAAGTAATAAAGACAATATAGTGATGTAGTACAGTAGCAGTAGTGCCGTTGGTTACACCAGCCGTTAGTTTAACTGGGCTGCATTTATGGTCAACGGACTGCATTTATATTGCTCTTTTAGCCAGAGCGCTTTACAATTTATGCCTCACATTCACCACGGTCACACGCACATGCACACATCGATGGCGGAGGCGACCATGCAAGGTGCCAACCTGCTTACCGGGAGCAGTTAGGGGTTAAGTGTCTTGCTCACGGACACGTCGACATGCTGCCCGGGAGGAGCAAGAATCGAACCGAGAACCTTCCGTCGGTGTGTGGATCTGTGAGTAAAATGTGAGGAACAAATTGCAAAGCGCTTTGGATAAAAGCTGCTATATAAATGCAGCCATTTACCATTTATGTAAGATCAAGAGTCTCCGCCTCTTCTTCGGTGTCTCCTAGCTGGCCAGAGGAGAGCGCCGCTACAAATGTATTTGTATGAATTGTTTGACTATTAAACCTATTTTGATCAGAAGATCTCTCTACGATATAATCGATGAATCCAGTTTCCACCACAGTATATACAACAGGGGTGTAAAGTACTTGAGTAATTGTACTTTGTTACAATAATTAAGTACTGTTTTGGGGGATTTGTACTTTACTCAAGTATTATTACTAGGTTTGTATACTTGTACTTTTACTCAATTACATTTCAGAGAAAAAAAAACATACTTTTTACTCCTTACATTTAAAATGCAGACCTACAAAGTACAAAGTAGAAATCTCGCAGGTCCAACCATTTTAATTAGTATATTTGTTTCTCTGGCCGAACTAACGTTAACGTTATTAATCCTGCGGCCGCACTTTATTTAAAAACAGCCAATCAAATCCCAATCAATGGAAAATGAACCCGCCCATACCCATGCTGATTGGTCCTTGTGCAACACTAGAAAGCGGGAACTTTGATCAGAAGAATAGACAGTCAGAAAAAAAGTTTTTACTTTAACTTTACATTTAAGTAGAAACTTTTTTTTACTTTTACTCAAGTGTGTTTTTAGCCAGATACTCTGACTTTTACTTGAGTAAGATTTTGAGACGGTACCCCTACTTTCACTTAAGTATAATTTCTGGGTACTTTTTACATATATGCCTTAGCTGTGGAATAAAAGGAGGTCATCAATTCTTGAGGCTCACAAAATGTCGCAGTGGATAGAAAAGACCAGGGAGGAGAACTACGTTCAGACTGCAGCCTAAAGTGGCCCGAATCTGTTTATTTTCTTTCATATGTGACTCAGATCTGATTCTGGATCAGTGTGAACAACACAAGTCACATGGAATCTGACCTTTTCAATTCTGATTTACATTTACATTTACATTTTTTGTCATTTTAGCTGGCGCTTTTTATCCAAAGCGATTTACAAGTTCTGTACGACAAGTCAGCAGGAAGGGTACAACTCTATCAGCGAGCCGAGTAACAATGTTCATCAAACAGTGCAGAAACTTCGGTGCTGCAGTATTGAGTGCATAGTAGTAAAGACATATTAGTATAGTAGGAGGTGTGCATGGTAGTATAGGACAGTAAGGTTAGTGGTAAAAATATATATATATATATTTTCATTTCAGATATTGATTGAAGAAGTGTGTTTTGAGTCGACAGCGAAAGATTGGTCGGGATTCGGCTGTCCTAACTGTGGTGGGAAGTTTAATCCAGCATTGTGGAGCGAGGATCGAGAATATAGTCTCTTTGATGACCCTCCCGGTGCTCGGATATAGGATTTGGGCCAGTTTCATAATGTGGTCAGATTTCCTTTGCAATACAACCTCAGTCTGAACAGTCACAGTTTTATATCGCTCTAGATCGCCATTTGTCCCAAGTTTTACATCCATCTTCTTTATTGTTCATTTTCGCATGCGGCTCAGTTCAGGAGCAGTGACCGGTTCACACTGGAATCTGATATTGACCACAATACCTACCCCTACCTCTGCTGTTACGGACATAAATTGTGATATTGTGGTTTTTGTATTTATGTATCTATGTATTTAACTGCATGTAGTACGTTGTAATTGTAAGTGATGTTCTATGTTGGAACAATGATTAAACAAATTCCACCATTACAATGTAATAAAAAAAAATTAAAAAAAATAATACATAAAAAAAAGAAGAACTATAACAATAATAATGTGGACAGCCAAACAAAAAATATCACATCTGAGCAATAACTCAGAACCGAGCACTAAGGCCGGCAGTGTGAACGTAGCACCACACAACACAATGCGGACAAAGACAGCGGTGGGAAGGGTATAGCGCTCTCAGCTCAGCGGCCCGTTCAGTGATAATGCTGGCTTTGCCCGGATTCTCATAGTGTTAGATCACGGCCCGTGACATTAATGGTTTCTGTTGCTCCCGCAGCTCTGATTAATGGCCGCAATCTGCGGAGAATATTTCACGACGGAGATTTACACCCGGCTACGCTTGTAAATGAGGTCAAAAGAGGTCAGGCGCATTCAGTGATTTGTATTATGACACAAAAAGAAAATATGTGAAAGGACAGCGGCTCGCGCGCGCAGCCGCCGCAGCATAATGAGCGATTGTTAACCCTTTCGCTACCACGCTACCAAAGGGTTAACCCTTTCACAACCACACTACAGAAGGTTAACCCTTTCACTACCACCACTACAGACGGTTAACCGTCTGTAGTGTGGTAGTGAAAGGTTAACCTTCTGTGAAAGGGTTAAAGTGTGTTACGGATTCAAATCGTGTTCAACCCAGATTCGGCTCAAACAAGGGACTAAACACGTTTCGCAATTATGCCACAAACAATGTGGAACGCCCTACCCACAGCCGTAAAATAATGTGAATCCCTACCCACCTTCAAAACCGCTCTCAAAGAGCACCTACGGGAGGCCGCAATTCAAAACTGGCCCCGGTAAGTGTCCAAAACTCCACCCCCACCCAACCACCCCCCAATGTACAGTTTCCTCCCCCTCAAATGTATATATTCTCTTTTAGAAACTCTGTAAATAAACAGTACTGTATATTTGTATGTTGTGTATGTCATAAATGTTATGATGAATTGAAAATTGGGGACCCTGATGTAAACAAGACGAAAGTCTTTCTCTGGTCTGCATCCCCAACTCATTCAGCGCCAAACGTAATGTTACGTGTTTCCTTGCCAACGCTTGAACGCCAAACACGTAATATTACGTTTTTTAGATCCTTTGATATTTTTCCTCTGATCCCCGTTCTAAACCATCATCCAGATCATTCTATGTGTCCCTGGCTTGTTTGCCTACGTTGGAATTGTAATGCCGATCTAATCTCACCAGGTGGCAGTATCGCCTACCTTTTGAACTCGGAAAGAAATGGATCAGGAGAGGCAATGAATGAACCGGACTATCAAGGCTCGCTCTGAGGGGGAGGAGCTCTTCCAAAGCAATCGCTAGCAGATCTGCTCGCCTCAAAACCTATAGTGTCCCGTACACACGTGTAATTACATATACACGAGTAATCGCAATCGCCGATGGGATCATTGGAATTATTCTTTTTGGAGTACCTCCAGGCTAAGGTAAGGACCCCCTATGTCTATTTTACCGAATCTGAAACATGTTTCTGTAACGATCACAGTGGCTTACTTTACCGGACATAAACCAAGCGTTTTCTAACGATCGGATTTTCGGTCGTTAGGTTTGATGGATTATTCCGGAAATGGACGATATTTAGCGTGTAATAAACTACAAACTACAGTGTGTAGAAACAAACTTTTTTTACATGTTGGACTAGAAATAGTGTCTGTCAAATGAGCCGTACTATATCTCCATAGCTATAATATACAATATACAATAGCTCCTCAAAGATTGTGAAATATCACGAAAATGGTCATGAAAAGCTGGTGCTAGACAGTGAAGGATGGGGGAAGCTTATGGCGCTCAATGTGTTAACAATTGTGTGTATTGAGCCGTACTGTATTGTACCCATTCTGCAATCTGTTAATAAAATGTTCAATCAATCAATTCGCTAGATAAATGTTTCTCAGAATCCTTACGTAACCCGCTCACATTTCACTTTGAACTTGAACGCACCCCGGCTCCTTAAAGGTGCTGTAAGTGATATTAATTCTTAGCCCTTACTGGTAAAGCTACCACCTTATACTACATCATTACTGGGATGGGATTTTGGAACCTATGGAACCTATGGAACCTATGTTCTAGTAACTGGCTGGTCCAATTACTTTGCTTAGTATTGCAGAGTATTTGATTATTTGAAGCACATATTTGCTTAAAACAAGTTTTTAATCGTTTCTTTTGTCTGACAATTTTTGCAGTGTGGATCTAATCTCTCCTGATTAGATAAAGTGGAAACGGGATACTAGGAAATGTATTTTCTGTTTACTGCAGAGCAGGAGGGACTGGGAGACCCATGTTACTGACCAGACACGCTATATCAGTGATGCGGCTGTCAGAATGTAGAGATATTATTTTAACATGTAGACCACTTATTTGAAAAAAACTAAAAACAAAAAAACACCTTTAAGTTTGGAGCCGGCATTACCGTATAATATCATTTTGGAGTTCAGGCGTTATTCCCGCATATAGGATGAAAATGAAAGTGCTCATGTCAGCATGTTGGCTTTGCATCATATCGATTAGAAAGTGAGTTTACACAACTGTTTTAAATGTATTAAGGGTTTTCCGTCGTTCTTAAAATAGGAGGAATAACCGTTGAATAACTACCGTGTGGTTTAACGTTGCCACACTGGTGAAATAGCTTTCTAAGCTGGGGGGTCAAAGATAAGCCAGCGAGTCTCAGACTGCTTATCTTTCAAAACCCTGATAGGGAGTGCATAGGCTTTGGCATTACACAATATTCTGTTAATATTTACCAGATATATCCGACGGACCACAGTATAGCTATCAGAAACCGATCCTAGGGAAGTAATTAAAGACCAAAGTCCTTCACCCGTCTCTGGCCTAGAGAGAGCGTTCGGCGTTTGCTTTGTATGGCAAGTGACATACACCTCTAGCTGCAGTGAGCATAGTGAGTCTGACAGTGTGTTAGAGAGAGTGAGAAGGAGAAGAGGGAGACATTTAAAATATATATATATATATATATATTTTTTCTTCATATTTCATATTTGATATTAATTCATATTTTGATAGGGAGGCCTGGCTTCCGTTGGCTTCCATAAGGATTCGCAACTGCTTACAGGAGAGAGTGGTTAACTGTATTATAATAGTAAATAGAAAAATATGTTGTGCTCTTGCTTTTTTCTTTTTGAAGGTGGAGAGAGTTGATTGATTGATTGAAAACTTTATTAACAGATTGCAGAATGGGTACAGTACAGTACAGCTCAATACATACAATTGTTAAGGGGATGCAGACCAGAGAAAGACTTTCGTCTTGTTTACATCAGGGTCCCCCATTTTCAATTCATCGTAACATATATGACATACATGACATACAGATAGACAGTACTGCTACATCTATACATTTATGACATACCAGATTAGCATTGCTAGTGCCACAACAGTTTTATTTGAGGTCCATAACAGTACATTGTACTAAGCAATTGTTGGCTCATTAGTTTGTGATTCACATGCACTAAAATTCACCAGAATGCAGGAAATTAAGTCTTTGTAACAAAAAATTTCCTGGTGGGGGACCCCCAGACCCCCCGCTTAAAAAGTGGCCTGATTGGGGCTATATTTCGCGCTATATCTCCCGGTATGAATTATTTCCCCAGTCCGGCCCTGCATACATGTAATACGTAATCCATCCTCCGGGGGGCTGGACTATAGACGAGCCACCGTCCGTCGCATCCGATTCTGACGCCCGTGTCGTCGTCGTCTCGACCCGGTCGAGCGCTTTGTTTGTCTTTGAAAAGAAAAGTCCGATCGGGAGAAATGAGAGCATTCGGGCCGCGAGTCACGCTCACGCGGGGTGACAACCCTCTTGACTGACAGGTTTTCAAAAACAAATAATGAAATGACTCCGTGTTAAAAACGCAGGCGTCCGCACCCTTCCGAGGCCGTCTGAGAGCGTGACAATCACGACAGTGTCCTCGGACGATCTCGTCCCCCCCCCCCCCCCCCCCCCTTGTGATGAATGGATTATCCACACCGTGGTATCGCTTTCAGGTCAGAGAGCACATAATCTCCCTCTCCCCAACACCTCCCCTTGTCACTTAGCTTAGCTCGGTCTCTCTATTGGCACATCATTTATCCACCGGGGGCTTCTTCCATACCAGCCGGCCACCAAACCATGTGATTTGCTTTGTCAAACCACTGAGATCATCATGTGCCACATTATAAAGAGAGGTGCAGTAAAGTCAAGCAGTTATATAACGTGGGAATCTATACTCACGACTGCGGGGAAATAGCCGCGGCTAGCCCTCGTGTGATCAACTGTTAAAGGAACACGCCGGCATTGTGGGGAAACACGCTTACGTCAGACGGGAAGATGGATACTAATTTCCTCTTCGTGCGTTCAGTAGAAAACTCTCCGGGCCGGCTGCAGGCTAGCCTATAGCTCAAGCACAAATGAATGGAAGGATATGGCTAGCTGGTCCGTATCCGCTTCCATTAATCTGTGCTAAGATAGGCTAGCTTGCAGCCGGATAGCTTTCTACTGAACGCACAGAGAGGAAATTGGTATTGATTGATTGATTGATTGATTGATTGATTGAACATTTTATTAACAGATTGCAGAATGGGTACAATACAGTACGGCTCAATACACACAATTGTTAAGGGGATGCAGACCAGAGAAAAACGTCCGTCTTGTTTACATCAGGGTCCCCCATTTTCAATTCATAGTGACATTTATGACATGCAAAATATACAAATATACAGTACTGTAAAATAAAAGTCAAAAGACAATTATATACATAAGACATACATAAAATAAAATATACACATTTGAGGGGGAAGAAACTGTACATTTGGTGGGTGGGTGGGGGGGGGGGAGTCTGGAGAAGAGAGTAAGCACAGTTCCCATAATGTTGGCGTGTTCCTTTAAATAAGGTTTAGTTTAGATTAGATTAGATTAGATTCCAATTTATTGTCATTATACAGCACAAGTACAGTACAACAAAAATAAGTTTGGCATCCAACCAGAGTGCAAATTTATGTAACAGTAAAGTGCAAACTGGGTGTATAACATATTTAAATTAGTACTACTGAGAGTATAGTGCTAATCAGCTAATCACATATATATATACACGGTACATACAAATAATAATAATAATAATAACTTAGGTTTGTATAGCGCCTTTCATGAAACCTAAGGTCGCTTTACATAACAATAATAACAAACATGGTAGACACACAACATTAAATGTACAGTAGGAATATACAGGATGGATTGTTCTCTGAAAACTACAGTGAGACTTATGAAGGTTCTACTTGTCAGACATCATAATACCAGCCTCTCTAATATCAGGATCGCTGAAATGAAAATCGCAGGACTTTAGAATGCGCTCTGCTGAGTACATCATATATGGTATATCCCCCTCCAGCCAATCAGGAGACTTTGCATGTTGTAAAATGCTCGTTTAGATTGCAAATCAATAATCAAATCTATTGTGCTGACAAAGGGACTCTGTGGTCCGACCGATACGTCACGTCTGGCAGATATTATGGGATATATTACATCTTGATTGTAATCATCTCAACCGACATCATTCTGAGGTCAAGAGTTCCTTGAACTTGAGTGGCTCCGTAAAGGATTGCACAATTGCTTAGTCAAAGAAGACATATATAATATACACGACAAAGGAAAGCGTGTTCAATGCAAATTCCTCACACCTATGAAGTAGAAATTCCGTTAAACATATCTGTGCATAACACAAGTATATAGAAATTACATAAACTTTAATAAATTGATGAATACACTTATTTCAATTAATTTCAAACCTTTATTTAAACTTGAAAGGCAACTGAGGTTTCCCTCATTTACAGTCCCGTCGAGTGTACGTACAGAAATAAGCGAAATAAAAAAGCATATGAAATCACGCACCGTATAAAATCATAACAATAAGACAACAAGACGAGGCAAAACGCAAGGATAACAAATCAATTAAAACACAACTTGATTGACAAAGATTAGATCAAGGTTTTAAACTCTGCAACAGAGGGGAGAATCTGAAGCTTTAAGGACTGTTGGAGTTAATTCCATGAGCTAGACTAGAGGCATCATAGCAAAATGCAGATTTACCCTGTTCTGAGCAAACTCAGGGGAACTTAATGGTGCTGTATTTTTTCTTTGTTAAAATAAGTGGTCTACACATGTTAAAATAATAGTTCTACACGTAGACAGCCATCACTGTTATAGAGTGGCTGGTCAGTAACACATGGGTCTCCCAGTCCCTCCGCTCTGCAGTAAACAGCCATCACTGATATAGAGTGGCTGGTCAGTAACATGGGTCTCCCAGTCCCTCCACTCTGCAGTAAACAGCCATCACTGATATAGAGTGTCTGGTCAGTAACATGGGTCTCCCAGTCCCTCCTGCTCTGCAGTAAACAGCCATCACTGATATAGAGTGGCTGGTCAGTAACACATGGGTCTCCCAGTCCCTCCGCTCTGCAGTAAACAGCCATCACTGATATAGAGTGGCTGGTCAGTAACACATGGGTCTCCCAGTCCCTCCGCTCTGCAGTAAACAGCCATCACTGATATAGAGTGGCTGGTCAGTAACATGGGTCTCCCAGTCCCTCCTGCTCTGCAGTAAACAGCCATCACTGATACAGAGTGTCTGGTCAGTAACATGGGTCTCCCAGTCCCTCCACTCTGCAGTAAACAGCCATCACTGATATAGAGTGTCTGGTCAGTAACATGGGTCTCCCAGTCCCTCCACTCTGCAGTAAACAGCCATCACTGATATAGAGTGGCTGGTCAGTAACATGGGTCTCCCAGTCCCTCCGCTCTGCAGTAAACAGAACATACATTTTCTGGTATCTCTACACTGCAAAAATGGTTTGACAAAAATAAGAAAGAAGTAATAAAAACGAGTTTTAAGCAAAAGTCTTTGAAACAAGTAAAATAATCTACCAGTGCAGTAAACAAATGTGGCTTGGCAAGATTTCTTAATAAAAATATCTAGGGTTCTCTCTCCTGATTAGATAAAGTGGGAACAGGATACCACCAGAACATGTATTTTGTGTTTACTGCAGAGCAGAGGGACTGGGAGACCCATGTTACTGACCAGACACTCTGTATCAGTGATGGCTGTCAGAATGTAGAGCTATTATTTGATCACGTAGACCCACTTATTCAAACAAAGAAATCCCACTCGCAGCACCTTGTATAAGTGAAACGCTGGATTCGTAGCTTTGCACCGCAGTTTGATGTAAGGCAGCTGGCCTCACTCTGCGTCACGAGCAACAATGACCAGCAGCAGCCCCACGCCGACGACACTAAAGCCAGGTCTTTTTTTACATTACCATCTGACGTATCGCATGCAGATGAACCAACACGTCTCGACGAGGCACCCGAGAGAGTAGAGAATAGACCTGACTCACCGCGAAACCAGAGCCTACTTAACTACTTAACTTTAACTTATTTTAACAAAAGAAAATACCACTTACAGCTCCTTTAAGAACCAGCCAGTCACTAGAACAGGTTCCAGAGGTATCTTACCACTAAACGCCTTAATAGATTAAAGGGATTAACCCTTTCACTACCACACTACAGAAGGTTATAACCTTTCACTACCACACTACAGATGCGGTTAACCGTCTGTAGTGTGGTATAGTGAAAGGGTTAACCTTCTGTAGTGTGGTAGTGAAAGGGTTAACCTTCTGCAGTGTGGCAGTGAAAGGGTTAACCATTTGTCGTGTGGCAGTGAAGGGGTTAACCTTCTGTATTGTCGCAGTGAAAGGGTTAACCATTTGGTAGTGTGGTAGTGAAAGGGTTAACCTTCCGTATTGTGACAGTGAAAGGGTTAACCATTTGGTAGTGTGGTGGTGAAAGGGTCAATGAAGGGCCTCC